>NW_026999396.1:0-269162 GCF_037126465.1 Ornithodoros turicata | reverse complement strand
GTGAGCCCTTGACGACGTCATGGTCATGACCGTAGCGCTTGCGACTGCCGAAACGCAAGGGACATCTATAGAGCAAGAGATCCGACGTGCAACGCGTACCAGTTTTTTTTAATACTATATACATTTATAATTTTATATTACATGCCCCACCAACAACAGATGTCGCCTAGACAACTCGAGAATTAAACGTTGCCTCCAGTAGCCGATTCATTCATGAGCAATAACTGGTCGGAATGGAGCAACAGTACGCAGAGAGCAATCTCGCCTGGGTGTGTATTCATCCAGCAGCCTAAGATGCCTTATGCTAATGCCTATTAGCTTTTCCTGGTTCCTTCCTGTCTTAGGTTGGTCCTTTTAATTCATTTTTCCTCCTCTTTTTCTTACCAGTCACCCTGATAGGCACGTGAGTTGTCTCGTGAAAATTAAACTTCTGCTGGTTTGAGTGGTTCATCCTCTAGTTGTGTTCAGCTCGCACTTTTTTTATATTACGCACAGAAAATTTTCTGTGATCTCTTCGCTGACTCCTGACTGGTTGCTGAAGAACAAGAGATGCAAAATTTTCGGACATTTTGGAGCGCTCGAAGAAAAAGAAAGCATTTCTCTTTTTTTTTCAGAAAAATTTGAAAATATGGAAACAAACGCGGTTACTGCAGAGTCGAAGCATTCGTCCAAAGCACAGCATACAATGACTACTCATCCTCTAGGCATAAATGCTGAGCAGATCATCCCATGGGACAGCGATAGGTAATTAGAACATCGTGTCCACTCCGACTAGAACTCCGACATTATACGGTCGTGATGGCGATCGCTTGAAGCGGCCAGACGGAGCACTAAGTTGATGGTTGTTGGCGGATTAGAGGTGCCTAAGGCATTGTTGGCGGGTAGGAACCCATCAGAGGACGAACTTTCACATTTTTCAATTTTGTCGCCGGGAAATTCTGGGCTATTTTTCCGGAGACGAGGAAAAAAAACGATTTATTCCTCAAAATTTCCGTTTTTCCCGGGGCTTCGCATCTCTATGCAGAACGTCACTTTCAATAACACCCACCTGTACAGTCCCACTTGGATGTTCCACACTCGGTTCGTATTTGCTCGAAGAACATCTCAAGAAAGTCTGGATCACTACATAAGTACTCTTCTTGGAGTATTTTCGGAACACAATCCTTGATGAATTGCATTAGACTGGAAAGAGTTGCATGCAAAGACGAGGTAAATTGCAGATATTCGTAACGTACTGAGGGCTAAGAAATTGTCATATGGCTATTGATTAGGGCTGTTCGAATAAGGATGAAGGCGCGCTGCGCAGGAGAGCTGAAAAAATCGTCTCTCTCTTTCTCTCTCTCTGCATTGACTACGTTAAACGTAAAACCTGATAATTCACGGTAATGTCAGTGTGTGTGGCGCCAGGTTTCCACCCCGACTCATGGGATTTCCGGTTAGCGATATTACATTAGTACCACATAAGAGTGGTTTTCGCATAAATTATTGTGCCTGAAAGAAGTAGAGGGCGGTGACTATCTGGTGCACGACAGCGACAGGACTCTCTGAGATATGGAGTAGACATAGACACACAGAAAAGTTCTCTCACACAGCAAAAAGGTTAATTGACGACGAACTCGTACACATTGAAAAACCTCCGAAGAGGGGGAACACGAATAAGAGGGGGACTGCTTACGGAGTTGTCACGTGTTTTTCTTTTTCTTTTGAGGGGTCACTCTCGAGCGGCCCTGTGTTTGCACAAAAGAGATGTTCATGAATATATGTCTATAACGCATCAATATCCACGTGTTGTATTTACGTTGGTTGTAGTCTGTCAAACAAGTGTATGAGTTTTTGTTTCAGTAGGCTATAGCGAGGATCTTACGATCTAAATATGTGGACATCACAGTGGAGGTATCCCCCCCCCCCACCCTCGCCAACCGCTGGCCCATTGACCTCGCTCGTAAAGGACTGAATGGATATTTTCTTCCCTCGTGCCCTCAATTCGCATGAACCTTTAACGCGCCAACCATAACCCTTTCAATATCATGCCAATGATCAGTACGATTCCCAGAAAAACAGTCTCTGAACTCTTCCTGAGGAACTTTCTTTCATCTTTCATACTTCGTTGGCAGTAGATTGAATTTTCAGTCATTCTACATTTCGACTTCAAGATTGTGTTCTCCACTGTTTTTTAAGTTGGCAAACTGTTCTCTTCAGTTTTCATGTCTCTCTGTGAATTAGTGCAGACCGCTTGTCTTATGTAACCATTTTCGTTGATTATGGTATCCCGTTTGTGCGTGGTTTGTGTTATTTAGGCTAGAAGGGACGGTGTCCGAATGACCATCTCTGTAAACACCAGCTTAACACTGAAAGAAGCCATATTCCCAGCGAGCTTGTCCTACATGAAAGGTGAAAGATGAAGGTCCCTGAAAAGCTTAGCCAGCTGTAGGGCTGGAACCCACACCTTCTGCATCTCTGTGACTGAAACAACCGTAAATCCCTTTTCTAGGAAACCTAGGCAAACAAAGGGCGCTTGCCGAACAACCTTCAAGAAGACTATTGAAAACCATACGTGGTAAACGCGCAGAAATTCCTCGATTATTCCCCCGCTTTTGAAGTTTATGAATATACGGGTGTTTCTTTTTAGCTCAATGCATTTTCTTAACAGGGAGCTGGCTTAGGAAGCATTTAGTTTTTTCATTGGATTACTCGGCAGGGGTGCTACTAGGAAACCGTATTTTTTCCCAAATTAGGGGACTAATTAACATTGACTCGAACATTGACAGTAACTTGAAGGAGCACATTGCAATTGCTATATTAAAGCCTGATCTCCTCGTGATCCGCTCAAACCTCTGATGAAGCACAAAAGTAATCTCAGCGTGTGCCACAGACCTAACTATTTCAGCCGTCTGCTGGGAGGGCTTCGCTCTGTTTGAGAAAACTTTTATTGCTGAGTGTTTGTGTTCTCCGTTTCTCCGGTGTCGTACGTCTTGTTACAGTGCCTCCGGAAGCGCTGGGGCCGGAAACTCAGTCACAGACAAGCCCTGTCATTGTCGCTCGTGCTTCTCTGTTACTCGTCCATTCAAACATCAGCTATAGCGCAACGCAAAGGAAGTACTCTAGGAAGACTTACTCTAGCAGTGAGTGGAACGGGGTCGAGCAGCTTTCATTCACATATTCAATGTCATAATGCGGCTGCGCAACTTGAACGGGAAATCGCTTACCAGCAACGTTTTTTGTGCACTTTGTCTCGGCCCTGATCTCTCGCTTGCAGGTCTGCACGACGCTTTGGAGCTATGGTTCCATGTTCCTTTTTATATCTGTACTCGCAAATGAGTTTGGCGTCGGGTAAGCCTCGCTTGCACTGTGGTGGAGGGACGCCTGAAAACGAAGTATGTGGTATAAGCAGAGTGCCCAACAAACATTCGTCAGAAATTTAAGAAGAGACTCTTCTTCCTGGACTGCTCTCTGCCCCAAATACCAGTGGCCCTCTTAGTCTTCCAATTGCTTCGGTATTAAATTTCTTTGAGGATTCTACAAAATTGACTTAGTAGTATATAGAACGAAGTACTCTGCGTCAGGTGGGAGCTGGTCAAAGAGAAACTTCCGTGAATCAGGGGCCAACGCGAGGATATTTCGTGTCTGAAAATACCACTGCGTGGAGTCGCTCGTCCAGTACCTCCCCGCCCATATAGTCCCTTTCTGGTCCCTGATCTCTCAAGCACATGCACATTCCTTCTCAGTCTTGGTACGTCAGACGTCAAGTATATTGGTACGCGACGAGTATATATCGTCTCTTGGTGGTACATCGCAAACCAAAAGTGCTGAAAGCGAAGAATATACAAACAGCAGAGACAAGACGCGAGTGCTGCACACGAATGGCACGCTTAGAATATATGTAAAACTACATCTGTCTATCCATGACTTGAAAACCCGAGACGACGTAGGGACGAAAACAGACACACACAAACACGGTGACGTCCCTACCTCGTCTCGGGTTTTCAAGTCATGGATCGCCACCACCAGCTCGCTTGCTTTCCTTTCGTTTACATCTGTCTGCTCCAAGGCCAAAGGGCGAAACTCGTGGGAACTTTTCTTCCCGCATGAAAACGCTACGTGCACATGGCGTCCATGTCAACCCCATAGCGCGCACAAAACGCATTGGACATCTCTAGGGCGAGCGACCTGGAGTGGGACGCGCAGCTGGTTCTTATATTTTTTACAACGCATGTCCCACTTATGACGGATGTCTCACGGACACGTCAAGAATTAGTATTGCCTCCTTGCCTTGTGTGGCATGCTGAATTGATGCAGTCATGACAGAAATCAATGATCGGAATGGGGAAACAACTCTCTCGTCTCGGTGCCCCTATTCACCCAGCCTAAGACACCTTTTCTGATCTAACTGCATTACGGTGTTTCTCTCTCCCAGTTAGGGTAACGTTGGGCAAGATGATACACCGAGCAACGTCAACATTTTTTGCTCGACGCCGCCTCTCAGAGACGCATTGCCCCATGCGCTTGAAACTTTCCTCATAGGTGGCTCTGCATGTCCGCTTTATTGCACGCGAGAATTGGTATTTGCGTTGAAGAGAAAAAAAAATTGTTTACTTCTGCCTGGAATGTAAAGACCCAGAAAAAGGCGCGATTTTCTGTAGTCCCTCTTCTTGTCATCTGCGCAGCAGCGTATCGCAGGTTTATTCTGTCAATATAAGTCCAAATCCTATTACTTTATTCATTCAACTAGATATATGCAAAATATGGATACTCTCGGTTATCCGGCCTTTAATTGAAGTATTAAAGCATCCGGTGGTATCCACGGGCAAGACATGACAACTTAACGTAATTTAGACGTAGCGCAATTTGAATTTAATGTAACTTAGAAACTATTAGGTGGCCTTATGCTGGTTACTCAGAGATTCCTCTTTTGCATACTGTCTAGAATTTTCCTGTGTCTAGAATGTTTGCAGAAGCAGAAGTGCACTCAAAAGTGAGCCACGAGCGACACATCAAACTGACGGTGCCTTGTTTGCAAAGGACGGTGGAGGGAAATGGCACCAGGTTCTGTCTGGTTTTATGCTCGCTCGTACGGGGTGGGTTCAAGGGGGCCGTGTAGGTGCTTGAATTAGATCTAATTCGTATAGTTCATTACCACGGCGTGTCTTATCTTGCCCCACGCGCTGCATTTTTAAATTTCTTATTCTGCGTTTATTTTAGAACCTATTACGTGAGTTCTGATTTACAGATCAGAAGCTCTATATTTGTCAGAATGTGCCCATGGGTGTTTTTAAAGAAAACACACGAAACATAAAAAATCCATATTCAGTTGCTAATTTCTGACTCATCTTGCCCTACCTTACCCTAGTCCTATTTCTCTTCGCAGTCATGTTTAATTATATGTGCTTTCTTGTAAGGATTAAACTTATGCAAGTCTCACGTAGTCGTCTCTCTAGTTATGCCCAGGCCAGGGTTTCTTTTATTTTTTGCATTATGCAGAGAACACTTCCTGTGATCCCTGCATTAGGTTCACTCATTGGTCCATTATTGGACCCATATGGGACACCAGGATTACCAATACAGGTCCAATATGGTCTGCCAATATGGGGCCAGTATGGGAGTCCAACCAGGCTTGATATTGTCACGGATGAAAAACAGACGAGCGAGACGGCGAATAATCTGCGAACACTTTATTCAGCTGCTTAGCTGGCTAACACAAGAGCGGGAGCTCTTGGACAGAACTAAGGTAAAGGAATAATGCTCGGACTGGGAGCTCACAAACTTTTATACACAGCGGCGAACATTGTAGAAAGCCCGCGTCGGTGGAGAGAAGGAAATACAGAAGCCTCTCCAAGGTCGTCGGCCCGTCCTTGAGATTCATGTGAGCGAAGAGCAGATGGAAGGATCGCTTGCCATGTAGCGCGACGTGTCGCGGGCCCCAGCCCGTCGTTCGACGCCTCGTTGCCTGTTGTTGATGTTGCGTGTGGTCGCCCCAAAGACGATACGTGGCAATATTAGACCAATATGGTCTCCCCATATTGGCAAGTCCATTTTGCGCCAATATTTCCAATAACGTCAAAGGGGAGCCCGTGTAATAATAAAGCATTCTCCGGTACAATGCCCACCACTGCTATTACTTCTCTCTTGTTTTTGCTTTTTTCATTTCTTCAGATCTTATTGATCCACGTTGTATAGCATTACAGAAACAACACTGCATCGCCATAAAAACGAAGAACAGATGCTATGTCCCACTTGCTGAAGGACCCGGGCAGTCCCACGGAATTGCCAATGCCAAACATCCCTCAGCAATCTTCATTGGGATCGCAACAGTGTATGGACCAAAAATTTCTAACTCCATCCTAGAGTACAAAGGAGCGGAACACTTTCGTGATGGTGACAGACATACACATCCTCTGATGTGTATGTCTGTCACGCTGTCAATAACGCTAGGTGCTTTCAAGTTACTGCAGGCAGTGTGAGTCTCTACTCAACACTGCCTGCAGTAACTTGAAAGCACCTAGCGTTATCGAAGAGATATCCGTTCCTATCAAACATTGTGTGTTCTACTTGACCTGCTATAATTCCGTTATCATAAGAGGAACCAGCGACATTTTAGCCCGAATCAAACGTCCGAACCGAGTGTGTGTTGTGCATGGGCATTAGTTGTAGGACGCGTGATTTCGCTTGAACGCCACGCTGTCAGTCGGTTCACGGATTTGCATTGGCCTCACGAAGAAAAATGGTGGCTGTTTGCAGCAAGTGGAAAGTTTAGCTGTTGAGTTCTCGAAAGATATGTATCCTCTGCGGTTTGTGCAAAACAGAAGACACGTGCTGGACAAGATGGCCGACAAGGAGGTGAGCGCGCACATCGAGCAGCGTATTGTCATGAAGTTTCTCGTGAATGAAGGCGTAATGTGATCTGGAATTCAAAGAAGACTTCAGGCTCAGTATGGCCACGATACACTTAGAAGCAGCAAAGGGTTTGAGTGGCGCAAACGGTTCCGAGACGGCCGTACATCAATGCAGGACGATCCCGGCCGGGCGGCTCAGAGGCCAGTGTCAGAGTTCCTGAAAACATCCAACTTGTGGAGCGCCTGATCCTCAAGTACCAAGGGAAAACATGTCTCGAACTGGCTCGTCTCGAACTTTCATGTCTCCAACTGGCTCGAAAGACGGACCTTTCTGTGGGAACGTTGAACACTATCATTCATGAACACCTCCAGTTTCGGAAAGTTAGTGCCCGTTGGGTCCCGAGGCAGCTCTCCGTGTTTGACCGGCAGAGAAGACTGGAAATCTCCCATAGCTAAGGTACCGTTTCGACACTGAAGGACAGCCGTTCCTTGATCGGATCATGACGTGCGATGAAACGTGGGTGATCCATTTCACTCCTGAGTCTGAACGCGCATCAAAACAGTTGAAGCATCCGGGCTCGCCAGCTCCCAAGAAATTCCAAAGCACCCAGTCTGCGGGTAGAGTCATGACCACGGTTTTCTGGGACAAGGCTGGCGTTGTTCACGTTGATTTGCTGGCCAGTGGTAATGCCATCAATAGTGCATAGGCTGAAGCAAAAGCGGCCGGGCCTCATCACCAGAGGAGTCCTCCTCCTACAGGACAGTGCACGCCCTGTACCAGGAACTTGGCTGGGAATTGCTGCCACATCCCCCTTCCAGTCCAGACCTTGCCCTCAGCGATTTCTATCTCTTCGGGTCACTGAAGTGTTCCTTGGGGGCCGCCACTCCAGCTGCGACGATGAGGTCAAGAATGCGGTCAAGAACGCGCCGATAAGGACTTCTACGCTGCTGACATCCAAGCCCTCGTGAAACGCTGGGATACGTGCATTAGTGCAGCTGGAGATTACGTTGAAAAATAAAACTAATTTCTCGCCTATAAGTTCATTTTACTTTTTCGAAAAATGGTTTGACTTGAACACCTCTTGTATATTTCCAAAAGTCCTGGAAACAAAAAGGAAAAAGAAATAAACACATTTTCGTTGTGTATTTTTTTTACTTTTGTGGTGCTCCCATCAAGTATCTGTCCTAATGGTCCCATCAAACCGCTAAACCATTGGTCCTATTGAAGATGTCGAAAATTACAATACGCATATTGGTCTAATGGTTCCATTAGGACTTGCTCTGATGGATTTTTCGATCTGGCATGAACTCGATGGCGTCAGGATGCCTTTCAACTGGACGAGGCACATTTGTGTAGTTTCGCCCGCCAAAAAGCGCTGTCCACAACGTTTGTGAGGACTTGCGACAGTAATTCACACCGTCTTGGTAGCTACCGGCGTTGCGATGAACATCTAAGGCGATGCCTATATTACTAGATTCCTATAGTAGTTTTTGAGTTCTTCTCTTTTAGAGTACATTGCGGCATAGTGTTGATGTTGTTTTGAATGTGAAGAGCAGAGCACTCGGCACATTTCTTGAGGTAGATTCTCTTGAATAGTTAACATTCTCCTGGTTCAATATTGTTCACGCTGACTACAAAAACGTTTCACCACACTGGAAATTTATTTTAAGTGCGCTGTTTGTGAAGCCTAACAGTAACGCTGCGCGTTGTACTTCGATGCTTGAAACAGAAACTTCATAGAAGTAACCAAATAAGTGTTTATGCTGAAGAGAAAGGCCAGCCTACTCGTCTTCTAATACTACTGATGCCACTACATCTTCCCTTTCTGGCCTCGGACTCCCATGTGCGCAACAACTGAGCAAACGCTACTTCTCGTGTCATTCTTAAGACCAATCTCATCCGACACCATCGTGGGGCAAGTTTACAAGTTTTGCCTACTGGTCGACGTTTATACTTACAGTGCTATACTTTCTTGTTCATTATTTTTACACGACTAGCAAGCTACACCAGTGGGACGAGAAGAAGCTGAAGATGATGAACGAGCGAGCATGAGAATGGGCATGTGTGAGAGCACGGGAGCTTCTCCACCACATGAGCTTCTCGTAATGTGCACACTAACCACGATGGAGATTGTGACCACAGCAAACCATCGCTCAAGCTCACTTCGTTAGCCTGAACGACTCGTTCAGGAGTCTTGCGCAAGAGCTCGTGTCGAATTACGGGCGGAAGTGATGCATATAACACGCGTTATGGGATAACGACAAGTTGAAGTTCAGACTCGAGCTGTCACGTCTCGTTACGTTGCATGTGCGCCACCAGGACTGAGTATCGGAGAAGGAATCTTATCAGATTTCAGATTTATTTGACAATGACAATATGGTACAAGAGGTTATAATGTACATACAGGGGTCCTGTAGATCCTAATCGCACGTTTCAAATATTTCGTGTCACGGGCCGACTTGTCTGCTCTGTACGGTTTTTCGAATTTAATTCGTAGTGAGTCGATGTTGAATATGAAAATTGAGGCTCGGGAGTATCGGGGATTCTACTAATATGCAAAGTGCATATTAGTAGAATGTTTACAAACCGATATCGTTGGCTTCCAGAGGGCGGTGCCCACATACCGCAATAATTTGATTTCCTTTGTTTTTTTTTTTTTTTTTTACAAAGCACAACTTCAACTCGCTGAGTCCTTTGTCGCACGTTCCGCTTTCAGAAGTTGTGCTGGGTGCTAGTGGTGCTTTGCGAATTCACTCAATGCGTACCGCGAAATAGGCTAGAAGCACGCGCTTATGTAGCTCTATCGCAAGTTTTACGCCGATGACCTCCGCTTTGAAATTACGTGGGCGGAGGCGAAGATAAAGAGATTGGCAAATGTTAAAAATGGTTAAAATGGTCCAGAAATATGACGTCAGATGCGACCAAATGTCTCCGATATAGGCGCAGCATACAACCGTCTTCTTATATAACGATCAATGAGAAATATGCCGAAGCATAAAATTATATGCATGAGACACGAAACATTGAGGTTTTGGTTGAAGTGCCTTTAAGTCACGAGACCACTATGATCATGAGCGACGCCACAGTGGTCTGTTTGCGGAATAACTTTGCCCACCTGAGAGTTCTGTAACCTGCGTTCGTCGCGCTTTAAGCAATCAGCGCACGGCGCACTGTGTTTAACGTCCTTCGCTTAATGCAGCCTCTCGGAACAACTTGTCGACTGTCAGGAAATGCTGCCGTCGTCCTGTGCTAGATTGGCAGCTGAAACCTTGGTATCAGCTAACTTCCGATCACGTTAGCAATTGAGTCACCGAGGCCGGTAAAATGGTAACGTTTTCAGGCTGCATTATGCGGTCAGAGGACGCCATTATGATGCATTATGATGTCAAAACTCTTTCGGCTGTTATGCTCACATATCGGGTTGGTTGTTGGACAATTTTTCATTCTTGTCTCTATCTCCGTCGCAGATTGTAGAGCAGCAGCGGGGTGGCATCCTTTGTCTTCTAGGAGTTTAGGAACGCAATACTTGTTGTATTTTAACATACTGGAAAAGATGGCATAGAAAAACTTGTTATATGGCAGGGAGCTTCTGATGGAAATTGCAGCCTGACATAGCATTCAGTCGGGTGTATTTAAATTGATGAACGCTGGACAGATGAAGCACAAAACAGGATGGTTCCCGTCTAGGGGTGCTACATTTGCATTAGCGCGACTTCTCCCTTATTGTGACGCAAAGCCCGGCATTCATTCATTTATTCTGACGCTGCCCTAGCGTTGCCTCTTCTTTAGTTACGCAGTTCAGTACTTGTGACGCAAGGTCGTAGAAATATCAGATTTCCATTACAAAGGCCGTTTCTACAGATGTGGATTGGGGGGGGGGGGTGAAGAGTGCTTTTTTTCTGATGGCACCGGCCGTGCAACCACTTCGTGCACGCGAAAAAAACACTCACCAACAGAGTAATCTTATATTCCCAGTTGGCTCAATTGGATCATTGGTTTCGGGAAGGCCGCCGTGTTCCTTTTCAATCTTTTGTAGCAGTCAAGTTGGCCTCGGATATTGGTTGTGGAGTCGCACGTTTCTGCAAAAGGGCCTGCAAACGAAGGATATATATGCGGACACACGTAATGCAAACACTCGTCATTTGAATTCTGCATGCACTTCTTAAACATGAACTTCACCACATAGCACGCTCCTAGCTAACCATCATCGCGAACGACCTTTTTGCCCCTGATAGTAAACAAGAGGCGGAGCGTATTTTGATCCCATTGATGCGTACTATAAGCTCAGAATAGGGTCCACCTCCCGTTTTTCAACAAATCACGATTCAGAACGTTGTCATCCGAGATGGTTAGCTAGGACGATGCTGTCCCAGGCAATACACCAACATTGGCCGATATGGGATCAATATGGGCTGCAGGTTTGACCAATACTGGTCCCAGGTGAGCATGAAAAAGTGCAAACAGGCTCCCTATTGAACCAATATTGGCTGCCTATATCGGCAAAACCCCTATTTACCACATTGCGCCATCTGTGATAACGTCAACGATGAGCCCGGTAACGGTAGTAATATTGGTGTCATTTTTTTATTTTTCTGTAGATTGCCCAGCCAATATGGGTTCGACATTATGTGCTGCCTAGGGTGGTGTAGTTCATTCTAATAGTGTAGAGTTACCAGTGGTAATGCAATAATACTCTATACCACTAGAAAGTTCACTGGTATCTCGATTTCTATCGATGAGGATGCATCATACAGTTTTTTTTTAATGTACGTCCATTTTTTCAAAATTATTATGGGGACCTAACCAGGTACCTTTTTTTTCTGCCAGGGCGGACGTCCTATTTGAGAGCCTGTAGGGGGGCTGCAGAGTAACAGATTGTGGAGGACGGATAAATAGAGCAGACCACAAGAGGCCATGCATGAACAAATGAAGGCCGCGAGTTGTTTTATGAACGCGAAACTCCAACTGTTTTCTTACACCGCTTGCCGAACCGTCAGCACTCGTGTACAGTTTGAGAGCTCTGGAGGGAGAATGGAGAAGGGAAAGACGGGGAAGATATACGCCAGGGATTATGTGTTCGTCGCTGAGATAAAGAAAAAGAACAAGATAAGATATCGATCGACGGGAAAATGTACTGGCGTCATGTTTCGTCTTCCTGAGTTGCTTGACCTGGTTGATTCTTGTGGTTGCAGGCCTAGTGTGCTTGTGTCGTCCATTGTTTGTAGCCCGCCTTGTCTAATTTCTTGTCTAGGTGTATAAAGAAAATAAGGTGGCGTAGACTGCTGTGTCCCTACAGTAGTCCCCTTCCAGTGAGGGAAGAGCGAAAGGTTATCAACAGGTCCCCCAAGGTCGCCATTTTCCCATGTATTTGTTCCTATCCCGATGCGTGCAATGCCGGAGGCGCCCTTAGATACCCCATGTTACCAGACGTTGGCTTGCGTTTGATTGTAGCGCGCTAAAGATCCAGTTGGATGCACAATCCAAGCCAGGCCAAGTACGAAGGAGAAATGGACGACTGCGCCTGAGGCGCCTGGTACGACAGGTACGCTTTGTGATGCACGCAGCCGTGCACTAGATCCTTCCGATCGCTCAACACGTTTAAAAACGGGACCAAAAAGTGAAACACGACACAGAAAAGTTGTTATACGCGTTTTATTTGGACATATAAGGACTAGATTCATTCGCAGAAACAACAAAAACTTTTGCCGCTAAACTTAGCGCGCTGAAGTGATCCGGAACGGCAACGGTGGGGTATCTAGTAGCGGCCTTCTTCGTTGCACGCTTTTCCGAGGTGAGTTTGGGGGACCTGGTTATCAAGACCAGGCGCTGTGGCCATCGTGCTCGTCTGCGGGGACCATCATGTATGAACGTTGTATCGCCAACTGTACTGTATCTGTCGGCTGCGTAGAGAGCCTTTAAGAACAGCATATGATTTTTTACTTGAAAGCCGGTGCCGCTCGCGTGTTTAGTGTTAACTTCCTGTCACCCGGTGACGGTTGTCGTGAAGCGCTTAGGGCCACGTGTTAGAATGTGTTTACAGGCCATCGTTGAGGGAATGCAGTGCTCTCCTTTCCGCGTCGTGGTGGAGGTACACACGTGAGCAAACTTTTCGGGCGGGTCCCGCGCTATGGTCAGAGCTTCGCAAGTAAGCTATTCCTCCGCCTTCTCTTGCTAAAAGTGGGCGGCAGTTAAATGGTCAGGGTGCATGCCCACAACCACGTCGCAGATTCAATAAATTGTGTTGCTTGCTCTCATTTCCACGGCAAGCGACAGTCACATAGTCTGTGCTAAGCAAAACCGCTAAAGAGTCGTTCTCTGCCAGATCCCCCGCGTATAGCCGTTACCCTTGGAGAGAAGTGTGAACGACGAAAACTAGTTCGTGTGCTAGTTCGCTTCTTGTTGGAAATTCTGTTCGGCTTTTGTCTTTGTGGACCATTCCAGGATCCGTTTTCTGTGTGTGTCTGTGTTTGTTACACAAATGAATCTGCCTTCATAATAATCGTAGCACAGCAATGGCGGGCATCGGGGCCAGAGCCATTTCCGACAACAAAAAGGGAGGAGAAATGGCAGTTGAGGTTGTTAGCGTTTTCCATAGCCCAGACAGAACAACTATCTCCTTCGAACGTTCGAAATAGATCCCAAAGTATATGTACTGAAATGTATATCAGATAGACATCTCTGGGAGCTACGTGAATGGACGCCCTTAATTGTACATCCTGCGGATGTACCGTAACGGGCGTTCGAAGAATTGTCCAGATATGGTCCCTGACGGGATGTTGCAGCGAGCATGGTAAGGTTTGTCGCGTCGTGAGTTTGGCTTTCGCTGAACCAGCTAAATGTCTCAAATCGAACGCAGTAAGAAACACAGACGTTATCGTTAGAGTGAGTTAATACACCAAGCAGTTCTTCAGTCCAGTGTTGCTGGTATACGCAATCGCATTAAAATTAAACACCTCACCTTTTAGCTTGACTCACAGGCAAACGGTACCCTAGAATTGGTGGAAGTTCGCGAGACAATCAATATACAGAGTATGTTTTATTTTGGAAAGGTATGCCACTGGCTTCCTAAGTTCATGGTTCTGAGACCTCTTTTTGCTTTTAAAGCTTCACGCGCAATGTCCCTAACAGAAATACTAGGCAGAAACAAAGAGGACCAGGTGAGAAAGAAAGATGCAGTGGCAGAAGCTGAACCAAAAAGGCATAAAAAAAACTCAGTAGGAGTCTGTCTACTTACGCAACAGCTCAATAAACAGCATCAATAATAATGAGAAAATACAGGGCACGAAAATAGCACGAACGCAAGTAAGCCCGTACAACTTCTCCAGGATCTCCGTGTATCTTCCTGTGAGGGAAACGACGGATATTTGTGGGAAGTCCAAACCATGGCCACTCGGAGATGTGGTGGATGTTTGTCGGAAAAATGTCAGTCCTCCACGGAGATCCAAATGGCCGGGAAAGGATATTCCCAGAAGCACAGCAGGAAGTTTTCTTCCGTTTGGGAGGGAGACCAGCGCCACATTTTGGGTGATGAAGGTTTATTTAACTGAGGATTACACAGATTACACATGATGACTGCGGACCAATACCGGAGCGCGGACACCGATTTGCTAGTGTTCGTGACAGGAAGTCTCTTTTGACGCTTATGACACTGCGGCTGGCTGTGTCGCTTGTTGATGTCAGTTGCGCTGGCGCTGACAAGGTCAGTGCGAATTCCCGTCATACGACCAATTTCGAATACTTGGATTAACCGGGAAGGGGTCACGTGATACTCGCATTCCACGGACGATCGAGAGATCTCTGGTGTGCCTGCTATCAACAGTTGGCGCTGTAAAAGTCACAAAGGCGAACAGGTACATGACAGGCCCGATCCTCGAAGCGTTCGCAAAACGCAATGACAAATGTCCGGATAAAAGCCTCAGCTAGAGCAAATAGGAGAGGCTCAGATTGTTCATAGAAGAGCGTACGTGTTCGTGTTGTGAAAGTTTCGAGTTGACGACAGCCATTGCAACAAACAAAAGCGAAGGCGAGCGGTCACAGCACGGCATCGTAAAGCATGTGTGTCTGTGATGGAAGACTAGATGCGTGTCTTACTGGATTGTGCAACTGTCCCTGTACCGAGGGCCTTAGAACAGAAACTCTAGGATTACCAAACGACGAAGAGATC
Organism: Ornithodoros turicata; assembly: GCF_037126465.1. Taxonomy (NCBI): domain Eukaryota; kingdom Metazoa; phylum Arthropoda; class Arachnida; order Ixodida; family Argasidae; genus Ornithodoros; species Ornithodoros turicata. The sequence continues at coordinate 254,167 of NW_026999396.1, read as the reverse complement.
CAGGTTGCCAGATGGGAGTCTGGTGGGACAGTGAAGCTCGTGACGCCGATAAGCGGCCTCGTCTACGTCTCTTAGGAATTAGAATGGATGAATATGACACTCTCGACTATGGCAGAAGCTCCAGGGGGAAGTTATACCCACGTTTCAGTATGTTACAGCTCAAGCGGGAATGGTAGCACGCTTGATTTGTAAACATAAACGGATAAAGGTTTCCTAAGCTTTTGGTTTGAGACATTCAGGAGGTCTGCAAGCACAGCCTGAAATTATTCAGTAACTTAGTTCTAAATTCTGTCAAACGTTGAGAATGTGTTGAATGTAGATTGCACAATCAACGTAAATATTTGCTACATATTGATTCACTAGAAACAGTTGAAACAACGTTGATCCAGTGTTATAATTATACATTCAACTTTGCTAAACATTAGGCAACGTAGATTCTACCTTCAGCCAACACTTGGTGGGCAAGGAGACGTATACTTTGAAGTGAAAGAAGACGAAATAACAATGGAGATGAGGACTCAATGAACGTCCACTGTGGGCTTATTGGGGCTTTCTTCAAGACGATCTGCAAATCTTACTCAGGAGGTAACGACGATCGGGCGCACGAATTGATGCCAAAACCGCCTAGCGCCCCCGCCCGATGAAATTCACGAACCTAGCCTAGTCTTACCCACTAACGCTTTTATACCTTTAACAGGGTGGTAGCTTCAACATCCATTAGGCTTAGCAAGGCTGTCTCAAGTGAATCATATGGTGCTACACAGACGTACATGAAACGGTTCTATACTAACGATCTACTAGGATTCACTTTGCCCGGATACACTTGGTACACGCTAAGAATTCACACAACACAGGGTTTCTGCACAGTAGCGCCAGTTGGTACATGGAATGCAGACTTAATCATCAGGAAGTAAACGCGTTATTTTCATCTCATGAGGGGGCAAACTCACACAGGAGGAACCCTTCTATGTAAGAGGAACATTTCGCAACTGCAGATGTAGGTGAAGATGCAACACCAGTACATTAAAAAATTATGGACATTGAAAAGCTTTCATAGAACTCACCGAAGAAGCAGAGCGATACGAGAGCGAGGATGACTTGCTTCATTTTAAAAGAACTGCCTTTGTCGAGCGCCCACGTAACAGGTGTACTGTACTGCTCAGTCAGCGTATGCAATGTTCCACACGCGCTCGTGCCGACAATCATAATAATAATGATAATGATGATTGGATTTCTATGGCACATGCGCAACTAAGACTATAGTGTGCCAACTATTTAGTGTTATTCATAGGCATTTTATTCACAATGCACCACAATCATAATATCTGCTACGGAATTTTGCAGAGGAAAAGTTGCACGATCTGAAACAACGCCTTCGGAAAACACCGTACAGTGTGGTGGTGGTGGTGGTGGTGATAGCGCTTCACCGTACAGTGTCCTATCCCTTCAAACAGTATCCTAACCTCCCATATCCTATGAGATACGTGGTTTTGTGAGGTGCACCTGTCGTTCCATACCTGGCTTCAAGTACATGGCTTCGTTGTTTGTGGAGGACACTTCCCTCAACACGACGTCTCCATCCGAGCATGCTCTATACGGCCTCCGAGCTCGCAGCTGTAAAAGTGTAACACGGCAAAGACAGTGCGCGCTTGTGAAAGTTTGTGAGAGTCGTGCGCGCTTACGACAGGACTGAGAGATCAGGTAGGATTTTCCTTCCAAGTTTTTCGAAGAAGGCCAGAGAAACACTTCTGGGTCCCCTTCTCATCTGATGTGAGCTCATGGCCCATCTCCACCTGTGCCGATGGGGCAAGAAGGACAATAACTCGCTTGTGACGTTTCGTATGCCGGTGACCTTCTCGTTGCAAACATGGGCGAACCTACATAATAGAAGCCGTCACAGAGAAGTCTTAATTTGAGACACATTTGAATAGGGTGACTAGACGTCTCTTTTCTTGTAAAAATTATTTTTGTTCTATTTCTTCCTGATCCCGACTGTGTTCTTTCTGGCATGGCGACGAGGAAAAATGGGCTGGCCTATCCCTTAAGGAAAAAAAAAAATGTCGTTCAATACACTTTCTATGAAAAAGGCCCATGCACGATATAGACGAGGAGTGGAGCTCGTATTGACTCCATTTAGACGGCAATTTTTCGTTTCTTTTTCTTCCGTTTAGCTATTTGGTGCAGGTTGGCTATAGACGAAGAAAGTAGGAAGTCACTGAAAGGTTACACAGCTGCGGGGCCATCTGGCAGCTTCGGTGTTCCGGCCTCAGAAAACCAATTTCCATCGTGATTGTCTGTAGACGTCCATATGTTCAATAGAAGGGCTATACACCATTTGTCTTTTGGGAGTTTATATGCAAAGGATGAAGCATGAAAATGTAATGTTAAAACTTTTAATTTTTAACTTTAAAAAGCATTAATAACATTAAGCTTTAAAAGCTTGTAATACTCAATTTTTGGCGAATTCTGTCATCTCAAGCCATCTTCACTTGGACTGTGTATGATGGCAATTGATATTCTGAGGCTGGAACACATAGAAGGGGCAAATACATACAAAGCCTCAAGTGCCTAAGAAATTCAGGATGAAAGAAGGAAGTCACTGAGAAGGATGGCAAGCTGTAGGATTCGAACACACATTTTCTGGATTACCAGTCAGTGCATTCTTTTCTTTTTGCTGCGCAGGAGCCTTTATGCAACAATCTCGTATTATTTATTTTTGATTGGATGATTCTCTATGTGGCTGATTCCAGGCACAAAACGGGGGGGGAGGCTTCCGAGGGGGAGTTCGCGAATCACGCCACTCGAAGTTCGAACAATGTGTTGGGAGCAATCTTCTTGCACTTGGAAAACAGTCACAATCGATATGAGCACAAGGAGATTCAACGTTTACCCGCTGAAAGAACTGCCCTCTTTCAGGCATGCGTACAGAAGAAGAAACGACTGGAGCTGTTCAATGACGTCAGAGCACCAAGGACAGACCTCAGGCAGCACTCCAATATTGGCCTAATATCGCACCAATGTGGTCTGCCAGGTTGGCCAATACAGGTCCCATATGGGCCGCCAATATTGGTGCAACATGAAAAGTGCAACCAGGCCCCCTATTGGACCAATATTGGCTGCCTACATTGGCCAAGCCCATATTGCGTGAGTTTTCCGTGATAATGCCAAAGATGAGTAGTAATAAGAACGCATTATCCGATGTAATATCCACCACTAACTGTAATAAAATTTTTCCCATCTTTTCTTTTTCTGCAGAAATTTTTTTATTGATCCACCTTGCATCGCTTTAAAAAAGACTGCCTCGTCCTAAAAACAAAGAATAGATGCCGTGGCCGTCTTGCTCGATAATCAAGGCAGTCCGAGGAACTACCAACGGCAAGCATCCGTCAGAGACATTCATTGGGATTGCAAGTGTGCCAGTTAAGTTACAGTGCATGTTACAGTGGGATTGCCAGGTATGTTGACTGGAACAATGCGTATCATCTGCTGGAAGCTCTTGGATGTAACGACAAATTGAGTTGGGCATTTCACACGCTTAAACGTCCAATCTTGCCATGCTGCCTACGCATTTGGTACAAGTACCAATACGGGTACATCCCATTTTCTTCATTTGTATTCCATATGGGGTGCACATGAGCAATATGGGGGCATTTTTCCATATTGGTTCAAACTTGGCAACATGGGGCCCATACTGCCGACATTTTCCCCATTGCTGGTTCAAACTTTGTCATGTGGGTTCCATGTTGCCAAGTTTGAACCAATATGGGAAAAACGTGGGGAAATGGGTCCCGTCAACACCCAGTGAATATGTGCAAAATATTTTCTGCTGTCTGGGACGAGGGTCAGAGTTCACGCTTGGCCAGCAAAACTGTCTAGTGATTAGGTGGTGAACAGCCACGATGCTAGGCAGTCAGATTGTTATGAAGAGCAACAAAGGTCGCTTCAAGGAACAGAGGTGGGATATGCGGGCGTGGTGAACGCTTGGCCTGTCACCAGTTGCGAAGAATAGGGTAGATGGGTAGATGGAGGTCTTCGAAACACTGTCTAGTTAAACGCTTCTCATCCGTGCAAATGAAAAATTTCCGGCAAAAAAATTACAACAATTGTTAGGAAAATCGCACAGCCTTTAGATTGCCAAAAGCTCTCTCGAGAACGTGTTGAACGAATTTCATTTCTTTTTGCTTTTGTGGAGCTCCCATGAGGCCATTAGACCCTTATGTCCATCAGAACGCTTTTGGAGATGTCCAAAATTACGATAGGCCTATTGGCCTGATTGTTCGAATAGGATTGGCTCTGATTGACTTTTCGATCGGGTTAGTAGGGTTTGTCGTGCATTTATTTCTGTTCTTCGACCAACAGGACCCCCCTTCCACCCTTCTCTCAGAAAAGTGCCACATATCTAGAGAGGAAGGCTACTCTGATCGCCACATCACCACCACCACCACCACCACCACGCACCAACCCAAATCTGAACAGGTATCCGGTAATCGAAACCTTTTGGTCGGTTCGGGTCCGGTTCAGTTCCAAGACTACAGTAATTACGGTTCAGTTCCAGCTGAAAATTCCGGTTAATTCAATTCCGGTTTTCAGTTACGGTTCCGGTCCAGTTACGGTCCGCCCTGGTCGTTAGCACACATCTTGTGAGAATAGATCGACCCAACTTGCAAAATGCTTAGCTCTGTCGAAAGACTGGCTTTCTTCATAGCAGGTCAAGGAGGGAAGCAAAATTGGTATTGCCAACTACACGGTTTAGGAAATAACTTTCCACGAGCAGTACAGTAACTGTAGGGTTTGAGCAAAAAATCATGCCGGGGAACAGAACTGCAAAGGATATGCCATATCGCCAAGTGTAAGATGCGACAATCGCGGTATTTGTTCATATGACGCTTCAAAGATACAACTGCTCTCGCCCTAAAAACGAGTATAAAACCGTTTCAAACGAATAATCATAATAATAACCGAATATAGACGACTCTTTTATTGCAACTGACAGCAGCACAGACTATTTTAGAAAATGCTTTCCGGGAACGTCGTCGCAAAGGATATGACTCAATGAACGCTTTAAGGGTTTCTGGAGATAAATGCCGCGATGGAGACTGCCCCGACGACCACACACGACCAGATATTGTCATCGAAGAGAAAGACCTGCTGCAAAGATTGGTTCCCTCTAAGGTTACACACGGACAAGACTCTGAATACATAGACGCAGGCTTCGTATTGCCAACTGTAGGATAGGACAGGCGTAAGCTTGCCCACATCACGCCTCCAAAACTGAAACCAACCCAACGTAACAGTTACAGCGAACAAGCTCGCCGCAAGCTCGCAGTCGGACTCTAGCCACTGCTACAGATCATGCGTACCAGTCATGGAATTTTGCCGGTGTGGCAGAAGCGTTATGCAGGTTGGTTGCTACAAAAGGTCAGACACATTTTTGCGCGACCCATGCCAGACCCATATATACTTGACAGACAGACTTCTGCTGTGCAAAGGTCAAATGAAACTGCATGCATGGGCAGAAAGTGACGGGGGTCAGGGTATCCAGACCCTCTTACATCCGTCCCCTAAAAAAAAAAAAACTTCGTTACAAGGTGATGGTTGGGGAGTTTAATCACCAGGGGCGATGCTCTACATCATTGCTGGTGATGGTGCGAGGAATGAAATAATGAGCCCCTTTTCACAATAAGGATCGAAGCCGCATGGTATCCACAAAGAAGATAGCTTTGAGGACAGAGCGTTGGTGGGCTGGACGTGGTCAGGGTTCAAGCAATTTTTGTGAGAGGAGGGGGGGGGGGAGTCTCGCTAGTTAAGGGATCCGCATGGCTCGACATATCTCGTCTCGTCGAGATGCCGCATTAGTTCATCGAATGTGTCTCGATGTGGCTTTTACAGCGCAGTGCCGCTCGAGGCAAGTTGAATCTCTACCCACTACAGTCACTGCGGTGCTGTAGAAGAGCTAGAGCACATTCTTCTCCATTGCCCACACTACACTCCGTCCCCGCATGTATCGGCATCGAGTCGGAAGACCAGTCACGAGGACTGACTCCAATCTAACTACCTCAACAAGCTAGGACTAAAACTAGAACTACTGCAATGCCAACTCCTGCTTGTGAAATCACGTCACGTTAAGGATTGCTGTTCGTGCTTGTCGTCGCCATGCGACAGACCAAGACTGCGGAGAGTTGCGTACGGAATAATAGCACGAAGGAAAGCAATGCTTAGTAGTGGACAACGTACCTTCCATGCGTTTCTTCGAATAGCACAGACAAAGTTAGCCAGCGTCTTCCGAACTCCACAGCACCAAGAACTGCTCTCTCCATCTGTAAAACTCTGCGAATTTAATAGAATTTAGACTTAAGATGTGTCAGCCTATCTGTATCCACACAGTAAATTATTTTACAACTGTATTTGCTCAAAAAGATGTACTCTTATAAAAACACCCTTTTCTATTCCGCAAAAGGTGTAAGAAGAGCATTACTAAAGGTGTAATATAGACATTCCAATGTTGATCATTAAGGATGTAAAGTGGGGTGTTGAAACAGGTGTTTACCATCTAATACACCTTTTTTACGCACCATTTGGGAATATGGTGCTAGAAATGGTGTTTTATTTCGTCAGAGAAAAATGCTGGTTTCACAGCTCCGCTCAGCAAGTAATCACTTTATAGACGATAACCTGAGTTAAAAACACATTATTTGACATGGAGGGATGTTAGGAATTTAGCTGGTATCTTTGACTCGTTGCAAGCGTGGGTGTTAATTCTAAAAACGCATTCCCGTCATCGTGCCCCAAGAAATTGTATTCCAGTATATGATCCATCCAAGACGGCTTTATAGGCTACTGAGGGTGCCCGAGGTCTCTTCAAGCCTCGGCTCTCACGTTGGTCCCATAGCGTTACCAAGCTAGCAAGGCGTGCCTGCGACGCATTGCGCTCCTGTTTAGGTTCTACGGCTGGAAGTCTGTTGTGTTCACGGTTCTGCTTGCCATAGAAGCAAGAATGTCGATCTGTATGTCTCTGCCATGCACTGGTCTCGGAATGCTGCCGTGGATGCTTCTATTAAGCTAACTATTTGCGAAGGAATATTTGCTAGAAAACAATTTCATCATAAAAGGTGTTTTCAATCGAATACGCCCCTTTTAAGGGTGTTTTTGTTTTTAAACACCCATTATAACAGTGTTTTATTAGGAATACACTTAACTAAAGGGTGTATTAGAAAACACCCATCATTTCAGTCTAAAGGCAACACAAAAGGGTGTACGCCATAGGACAAGCCATTTACACCAAAAAAGTGTAAAAACGTTTACTGTGCATTGGTTTCGTCGTCTCTCATTGGTCACAAACCCAGCGCCTCTCGATCTGCATTTCCGGCCGGACTCATTGAGGATCCATGACGAAAACCCGAGACTGGGAAAAAAAGACGAAAAACAGACGATGGATCATGGTCATGGATCTTAGCCACCAGCTCGCTTGCTTTTTAACCATTTTATCTGTATCATTGAGGAGGTGAATCATGAGGAACAGGACAAGATGACAATTGCGCCTGGCAAGCTAGGGATGCTAGGGTGGTCGGAAACGTCTCCGGGATGCCTCTAATTACACTGCCCCACCCCCAAACAAAAAGAAACCTTATCTGGCACTGAAATTAGACGCAATGAATGTCAGGACATTTCCCGTCCTGAATGGAGCAAACGGGTTCCGTGAGCGGCTCGTTACGCAAGACCTAGTTTTCTCTTCCGTTACCTCTGCTCCGACTTTCTCCTGTAACATTTTCCTTGTTGTTTGTGATTTCCTAGGCAACGTTGTGGCACAAGTTTTCCTCGACGATGCATGCGAAGAGCTGATACGTCGCGCTTTGCGCGTGAGCACCTTATCCAGGCAATGCACACACAGTACAGAGGGGAGTGGGATACAGAGTGGGATACAGTGGGATACAAAATGTTCCACGTCACAAAAATGGTGGTTGCCAATTTAGTAACGCTTGGGAGTCAGGTAATGCTCCATGAGTGGAGGCTCAACACCAATGTAGCCTGACACTTGGGATCCATACAAACATGTGTGGTAGTTTGCAGGGATTGCACTGACTTTGTACATGCGTGCCATATTCTGCCTCTGCATTTCTTTCTTTCTTTTCCGGCGGAAATCTGAAAAGGCCCAGTTGCCTGCTATTTTACCAAAACCCTATTTGACGGCTTGCCTTACAGAGCTCACGGATTTGTTGAAAGCACACTGCTATGTACTCAAATGTGTCCCACGATATGGTTTACGTAAAAGGGGCCTGATGGGATGTGCAGGGTAAATAAATGCAATAGTAGTGCCACTGGACCGGGTTTTCGAGCGAAATGAGTACGAGACATTTCATAGTCCATTTCATCAACGTTTAATGAACCACGTACGGAAAGACAGCCTCGTCGTTCCACACCGAACACTTCCCAGCAAAATCAACGTTCAATTTCTGTCCAGTTCAAAGTGGACAGCAGCAACAGATTTTAGAGGACACTTTGGATATTTGGTATCGCTCCTGTAGGACTCTCCAAAAGCTCGGAAGTGAAGTCTGGGCAAATAGCTTCAAGCGCAAATTTCCTATTTATCAGAGGCTTGCACCAAAGTCGGCCCAGTCTTGGCTGTTGGAAAGCTGACCGGCCTTTTTTAATATTCAGGTTTATTGTGAAAGCAATAGTCATGTAATTATTTTCAAATACAATGAAAACTAATAATAAAGAGTACCGTCTTGCTTTCACTGGAAAAGGCTTAGCTGATCATTTGCAGACAGAGAGTTGAACAGAAAGGGAAAACGGGATGACCGCCCTGGGGCCACAACCAATTTTCTGACCCCGGTTCCGCTCGCGTTCAGAGGATCACCGTAGGCAGCGCGGAACGCAAAGGGGTCAGCTAAAACTCCCATTAAGTCATCGGGGCAGCACCCTTTGTGGTGCTGTTTCAGGGAACATTTTTTTCCTAAAAAGAAAACAGCTTCGGCACCGGCAGGTTTCTTTCTTTTTCCAATCATATACAAGCGACGTCATAGATCCAGTCGATCCAGTCCAGCTCATCCACCGACAGTTCAGCGAAACGCGCCACTTGAAAAACATTGTTGGCACTGGTACCAGTTGCTCCCAAAATCCTAAATTAGCTGCACGATATATGTAAATATGTGGTTGCTCATAGGTCTTCGAGTACTGATGTCAGTTTTACTTCGCGCTGATTGTGCGAGAGTCATTTGATTAAGGAACGAGGTGTTGAACGGAGGAGAAACGTTTGGAGGCATCCAGTCCCGCGTGTTCTTGTTCTCTCGCTGGACGCTATGCAGTTTCAATGGTTTGGAATGCTTCGGATTTAGTTTGTGGCAAACTCGCGCAAATGTGAACACGGAATGGCCCATCCAGCTGACCACTGCAACACCCGATAGACGGACATAACAGGGTATGCCTGCATCTCCAAAGAACATAGAAATCGTACATGGGGAAGTCGAATTACTTCTCCCGACCCGGCGTCGGGAACATGGTGCCCCCACCGCCCGGCAGCAGCCGCAGTAGCCCCCTCCTGCACTGACGGTTGGGTCGCCGCAGGAGGGAGACCCCCACGTATAGCTGTGCGTGGCTTTCCCGTGTCTGGGGAAACGGGGATCCTGGCAGTTGAGTGGACTCGGAGGTTGGTTTGGACCCTTCGGGGCCCCTCCGGGAAAACAACACACCGCTTTGGCCCCTGCTTCCCATAGTCGGGTGGTCCTGGAAGGCCCGGCCAGGATTATTCAGCTAGTCGCCATCTCCCTTTTCATCACTTTCTCTTCCTTGGTCTCCTTCTTTCTCTCCTTTTCCTCTTTTCACCTTCTTTGGCGGCAAGGGTCAACCTTGGGCAGTCTTTCACTCTCCAGAAGCTGCACTTGGGTATAGTGTAGGCGTACCTGCTACTGCGTCAAACGCGGTCCCCTGGTTGGGCTCCGTGGTGGGCGGCAGGACCCTTGCATCGAATTGTATTGTAACCTTTATGGCTTCCTCTTCCTTAAAACCCCGAGATCGGAATCGGAAACGGTTCCGCACCGAGTACCAGCAAATTGATCTAAATACCTCAACACCCGAACCATGGTTTGCAAAGTTTCTGGTTGTCCACTCTAATGATGACACAAAAACACTGTCAAAGGTATCTCCTTTTGTAATAGCGAAAGCACTTGAACAGCTGATAGGTAAAGAATACAATGCCAAGAAACTGGGCTCTGGAGATATCCAGGTCCACGTTGAAAAGCGAGAGCAAAGCAGTGCGCTTCTTTCACTGACAAACATCAATGGGATATCTGTCACAGTAAGTTCACACCGGAGTCTCAACATTGTTAAAGGAGTAATTTCTGAGAGCGACCTTCTTGACTGTTCGGAATCGGAACTCCAAGAAGGCCTACAACAGCACGGTGTGGTAGCTGTAAAGCGAATAGTCATGCGTAGGGATGGGAAAGAAATCCCAACAAAGCACATAATCCTTTCTTTCAAGCTCCACAAGCTGCCAGACACAATCAAGGCCGGTTACCTCAGTTGCAATGTGAGGGCTTACATCCCCAATCCGAGTCGCTGTTACAAGTGCCAGCGGTTTGGCCACGGTTCTCAGGTATGCCGTGGGCAGCCCGTCTGTGCTAAGTGCTCTGGCAAAGACCATTCGTCAGAGTCGTGCAGCAATGATTTTCAGTGTGCCAATTGCAAGGGTAACCACCCTGTTTACTCCAGATCATGTCCTTGTTGGAAGGAGGAGAAACAGATCCTCAAGCTGAAAACTGAGCAAAATATTACATACAGTGCAGCAAAGGCACAATTGGCGTTCCAGAAGAAAGGAACCTTCTCTGATGTGGTGCGCAGGGGAGTGGCACCACTCAGAGTATCGGTGGAGACCCAGACCTCTGGGGCTCCCCTCCACACTCCCCAACACAAAGAGAGGGACACTGAGGGTTCTCTTCCAGTGGCCTCTCAGACGAACAGCCAGGGAGATGCAATATTAACCTCAGAGGAGGTTGTTGCATCCCCTTCCGTTTGGGACGGGATTGCGATGGGCCTGTCCCAAAACACGAGTCAGAGCATGGATCTCGATGACGACGACTGCTGCTCTCAGAAGTCGTCTTCGAGTCTCCCAAGTCTTTCCATGGGCAAGGAACAGAGAGGGAAAAAAGCTGGCCGAGGACAAGGAGGAAATGCCAAGGAACAACAACAAAGGGTTCCTCCACCGAGAATACAAGCTCCTTAATCCCTCCGCATTCATGGACAGTTGTTCCACAAGGTCTTTACGCCTTAGAGTAGCCGTTCACTCCATATTCTTTTTCCTCTTCTGTGCATTTCTTATGGGTTCCCAGAGCATTATTCAGTGGAACTGCCGGGGTTTGCTGAAAAATCTTGATGATGTCCATGATTTGGCAGACAAACATCATGCTGTCTGTTTCTGTCTCCAAGAAACAAATTTGATTCCAGACACCCCTTCCCACCTCCGACGGTGGAACGTTTACCGTAAGGACCGAACAGACACGGCACGTGCTTCCGGAGGTGTGGCCATTCTCACGGCCAGAACACTTCCCACGAGAGACGTTCCACTTTCCACAAATCTTGAGGCCATTGCTGTACAGATCTGCACTGACCGTGTAGTGACGGTATGCTCTTTATACCTACCGCCATCAGTCAGGGTCGAACAGAGACAGCTTGAGGATCTTATTAATCAGCTCCCATCGCCTTTTCTACTACTGGGAGATTTCAATGCGCATCATTTGCTCTGGGGTTGTTCCAGAGTTGACACCCGAGGCAAAATGTTTGAGAAATTATTAGCATCATTGCCAATCTGCCTGCTCAATGCAGGAAACGCTACTCATGTTAATGCTGCTTCGCAGTCCTTTTCAGCCATAGATATTTCGCTGTGCAGTCCATCTGTATTTCAGGACATTTCATGGACAGTGGACGAAAACCCCTATGGTAGCGATCACTTCCCTGTCGTTTTAGAGATCAATCGACCATCAGCTGCTATTAGAACCCGCCCACCTCGTTGGAAGATACAGTTAGCAGACTGGAACCTCTTTAAACAAGAAGCCACACTTTCTATAGAGTCCCTCCTTGGGCTGAACATTAATGACGCAAATAACTATGTAACAGACACTCTAGTAAAAGCAGCAACCAAGTCCATTCCACAGTCATCAGGTCAACTGCCCAGGCGTTGCAAGCCTTGGTGGTCAGAGGACTGTGGAAATACACGAAAAGAGCAGAACCGTGCTTGGGGCAAGTTCCGGCGGTATCCAACCCCAGCAAATCTACTGGCGTTTAAGAGAGCTCGAGCAAAAGCGAGATGGACACGCCGACAAGCAAAGAGTGAATCGTGGAAGGGTTTTGTCTCCTCCTTGAATAGCAATACCCCAACTAAGGTTGTGTGGGATCGATTAAAGAAAATAAAGGGCGGTTACACAAGCTTCTCTATTCCTCTCTTGGAGAGGAATGGTATGGTGTGCCAAGCTTTAGAAGAACAAGCAGATGTGTTGGGAGAACACTTCCAGAGCGTTTCTTCCTCCTCTCACTACACTAGGGATTTCTTAAAAGTCAAAGATGATGCTGAGAAATTCAAAATTACATATGGCACCAATGACAGACATGCTTTTAATAAACCATTTTGTTTGATGAAGCTGCTGCGTGCTCTGTCGTCTCCAAAACAAACAGCACCAGGGCCAGATCGAATCACGTACAGCATGTTGCAGCACTTATCAAAAACATCACTAGAAGGTCTTCTGCACTTTTTCAATTCAGTTTGGAATCAGGGTGAACTCCCATCTCGTTGGAAAGTGGCGACAGTCGTTCCACTTTTGAAGCCAGGGAAAGATCCTTCCAACGCATGTAGCTACAGGCCTATAGCCCTTACAAGCTGTTTAGGCAAAACCTTCGAGCGCATGGTTAACTACCGCCTGATGTACTTCCTCGAAGAAAATGGATGTCTCGACAGGTATCAGTGCGGATTTAGAGCCGCCCACTCAACCACTGATCATCCGCTGCGGCTGGAAACTGTCATCAGGGAAGCGTTTGTCAGAAAACAGCATTGTATTTCCATATTTTTCGATATTCAAAAAGCGTACGATACAGCATGGCGATATGGTATCGTTCGCGACTTGTACAATTTCGGTGTACGCGGCCGTATGCTCCGCTGCATCGCAAATTTTCTACAGGACAGAACTTTTAGAGTCCAGTTGGGCACTTCACTCTCACGTTCTTTTATTCAGGAGAACGGTGTCCCACAGGGTTCCGTTCTGAGTGTCACACTCTTCATAGTCAAAATGAACTCTCTTGTGCACGCTATTCCGCCATCCGTCATGTACTCACTATACGTTGACGATGTTCAGATATCTTGTTCGTCTACAAGCATTTGAAGATGTGAGAGACAGCTCCAGCTCTGTGTGAACAAATTAGCAAAATGGTCATCTGAGAATGGATTTAATTTCTCACCTGAGAAAACGGTTTGCGTACCCTTCTCAAGAGTAAGGGGTATGTTTCCTGAGCCAGAACTTAAAATGAATGGCCAAGATATTACGGTCAAATCTGAGCATAAATTCCTGGGTATACTTTTTGACCGCAAGCTCACTTTCAACTCTCACATAAGGAACCTAAAAAGTAAATGTGGGAAATCGCTGAACATTCTCAAAATCTTGTCACATAGATCCTGGGGTGCAGACCGTGAGGTTCTGCGTCGCATCTACACATCTTGCATCCGTTCCAAGCTTGACTATGGATCTGTCGTGTACGGCTCTGCACGAAAGTCCGTCTTCAGAGCTCTAGACCCTGTCCACCACCAGGGACTGCGACTGGTCTTGGGAGCGTTTCGCACATCGCCGGTCGAGAGTCTCTATGTGGAGTGCAACGAGTGGTCATTAGAAAGGCGGAGATTTTACCTTGCCTCCACATATGCACTAAAAGTACGAAGTTATCGACAGCACCCAGCTTTCTCTTGTGTTACTCAGACACGCTGCAAACAGTTATTTCTTAACAAACCGTCATGTACACCTCCTTTCAGCTTGCGAAACCTGCAGGAAATTGAAACACACGGTTTTTCAGAGTACGATTCTACGCCCGTAGGAACTAGTGGGAGGATTGCTCCGTAGCAACCACCGCCCGAACAGAATACATCTTTATTGCAGTACAAGAAACACGAAACTCCCACAGCCGTACTCCTGCAAGAGTTTCTGTCTATAAAAGAAGGTTTTGGGGACCATGTCGCATTTTACACAGATGGTTCCAGAACGGACACCGGTGTCTCATGTGCAATGGTTACAGACACATCTTGTAGATCGCATCGATTGCCAAACACAACTTCCATTTTCACCACAGAAGTCTATGGCGTAATCTTGGCACTTAATCATATACTACGACTTTCCATCAGGTCATCAGTTGTGTATACTGATTCACTTAGTTGCCTGCAGGCTATATGTAGCCTGCAACCACCAAAAAACCTCCTTGTTCTGCGAGCAAAACACCTGTCTAGCTGCATAATAAACACAGGTCTTTCCTGGACACTTTGCTGGGTGCCCAGCCACGTCGGGATACCCGGTAACGAGCTCGCGGACACAGCGGCTACCAACACACTCTCAGGTGACATAACCCCCTTTGACGTACCAGCACAGGATCTGAGGTCTGCCTTGCGTAGAGCAATTAACTTAAAATGGCAACATGACTGGGACACACAGACAAATAATAAATTACATTTGATCAAGTGAAATGTAGGTAAGCCTGCAGGAGTTTTCAAAGAGAGGCTTTATGAAGTAGCCACGTCTCGTCTGCGTATCGGCCACACATTTCTCACACATGGATTTTTAATTCTCCAGAGGGACCCACCTCAGTGTGTGCACTGTGCTGAGCAGTTGTCTATTCTTCACATTCTCATCAGCTGCCCTCTCCAGGAACATCATCGCCAAATTCATTTTTCTGAGTTCTACCAGTATAGAATTCCTCTTCACCCAGCCCTTTTGTTGGGCGATGAGCCGCTTGTAAGTTTTAGCAGAGTTTACAAGTGTTTTAGGGACACTGGATACCTAAGAGATATCTGAATTCACATATATTTTTTATGTTTATATCAGTTTTAAATTCATCGTTATCTTTTAACTGATAAAGAGATCATATATCACAGTATTGGCGCATTATAGCCGTAGTTGCTCATGCGCAAAAAAAACCTGAATCATCAACTTCTCCCGATGACCTGCTGATGAACCGTAAGACAAGTGTCATTACGTTTTGTTACCGAAGGAAGTAATGCAGGTTTCTCGTGTGAAGTATATTGCGTACAGCGTTTACAAGTCACTCGGTGGCGCTAGAGCGTTTCATATTGACGACTTGATGATTCATATGATGACTTGAAAAAGTGCGCCAAAGAAGACCCAGACTATTTTGACGGCTGGAAAAGTTATGGCGACAGTTTGTTGGGATTCTCAAGGAATCACATAGTCGACAGGTCGGAGAAGAGAGAGGCAATAACTGGAGCCCACTATGCATCGTTTTTCGAAAGCTCGAAGAAGGTACTCACGGTCAGCATAGGCACACAAGTGGGTGCGGTATCGCACAGACAACGCGCCGTCGCACATATCATCCTTCACGATCGCAAAAGCGCGCCACATGGGTTTCGAGTTGGTTTCTGACCCACCATATTTTCCAGACCTTGCCCCATGTGATTTCGTGCTGTTTCCAAATTTAAAAACAAATGGCTCGGTTGGAAGGAATGTTAGGCGAATCCGGTGGTTATTGCCGCGGACAATGCTTGTTTTGGGCAGTTTGGCAAAACTTTTTCTTGATGGGATGATGCAGCTCAGAAACGCCTCAGTCAAGATTATGTTGAAAAGTAAAGCTGAATTTTCCTAGAATAATGAATTTTAGTTGCTTTTTACCAAACTTTTCAAACCACCCTCGTATGTGCTGTTTATGCTATGCACATCACGCAGCCGCCGTTCGTTCACTATGATGTACGAACGTTCGAGGTCTTCCTTTGGGATACGTCTTGCAAGTCTTACGTAGAATGAATAACAAAAAAGAAAGACATATTCAGGATTCATTGCACGTTAACACCTTAGTTACGCCCAGAGGCAACGGAATTGCGATACGCCGAACTAGAACGTGGACGTCAAACTTTACGCCGTAACTCTTCCTGAAATGCCCTCGTTGTATGACAGTTGCGGCACCACGCCTGTATGTCAATGTGCTGGGTTCCAAACCTGGTGCCAGCTGTGCTGTCCGGGGTTTTTCCTGTGTTGTCCTGAGACGCTTCCAGACATATGTCAGTGCAGTTCCCATGGAAATCGGCCCTGGGCGCATATTGCCCACGATCGTCACCTGTGACGTTTCCCATCTCTCTGAGGCCGACAACAGCGAGCCCTTTCACAATCACCAGCACCAAATAATAGTCTTCTGTCGTACGTATACGCAAGCGTGTGTGTGTCTGGGCACGCGATGAAAGGCCACAGTATGAACCAAGCTCTATAGCGCACGGTGCATGGGCAAACTGTCCTTATACTCTGCGTTACCGGGATTTAGGACTACACGGACGAACAAGAATCGTCCGAGTGGTGGTGCACGCTGACACTCATGCGTTCAGCTTCATTGGCTTAGGAACAAATAGCAGGTTTTAGCACATCGGAAGGTCTTAACGGCAATGCTTCGGAAAACATGGCAAGTGAATCCCTCGATTCCCTTGAAGTGGCTGGTACGATGTTGTGGACCTTTGATTTTACAGCTGGGATAGCGATCAGCTGGGAAAATGATTTGCTAAAACACGCGATAGAGTGCATATTCCGCATTCCAAATGGAGTCGCGTCCTACATCCCTTGCAGTGGCATCGCATTTCGTACGCGTTTGGCAGTACGCAAAGACCGTGTCACCGACATCTGATTTATTTGATTTTGAAAACTCAATCGTCGTCGTCGTCGTACATCGTTAAGGAGCCGAAGAGGCGACCACTTTGATTGTTGACGCTTCCACGACACCAGCAAACTTGTATAGCAGCCACTGATGACACGTCGCAGTCGCCAGAACCCAATTTGCGTTTACGGCGGTCGTGGGAGTAACATTTAGATGGTGAGGTCAGGTTCAGGGGTCGGATTCACAAAGAGCTCGTGCGATGGAATCTGTAACTCCGTCGTACGGGAAAGTTACGACGAAGTGTAGATTCACGAAGGGCGCGCGTCGCAAAATCTTCGCAGCTTATGGCGGAATCCTGCGAGAGCTCCCGAGCAGTCTTACGAAGAAAGATGGCGGCGTTATTTGGCAGCGGTGCTTTTCGAGACGGCAAACAAAGACTCCGTAATACGCGCTAACGCATTGCACTTTGCCACAGAACCTTCGAGACCATCCCCGAAGTGACATTGAGGCACTTTTTTGCTTGGTAACCTTCAACAAATGCTTCAACTTTGTGCTCCATAAAATCGGGTCGCAGGGATTTTTCAAGCATCCCCTACACCCCGCTAAGACACCCCCGACACCCCTTCAAATTACCTGCAAGAAAGGCAAACGAAGCCATAAAAGCTGCAAAACTGAGTGCCACACACCGCTTACAAAACACCCTCACCCACCCCCTCCCCGAGACGAACATACTGGGAATATATTTGCTGTGTCATCGAACGCGTTTCGCCTGTGATTGCATGGCATCCATTATGGCTACCGAAAGACCGAGAGCACGTGCAGTAACAAAACATTTGGGGACGAACAACTTCGTCTTCTTCTAATGGGACGACTCTTATTGGTGCAATTACAAATTTTCGTCATCGTTCCCATAGCGAAAACATAGTCTCGCACCCTTTGGCTGTTTCTCTCGGAGGTGCACGTGACAGGAAGCGAGCAACTTCCTCTTCCTCGCCAAAGGGGGTACCCTCTCCACTACGATAGCTTTGTGAATCGCGCTTACGACGCCGTCGTACGCGCGTCGCAGGCTACGACGTCTTAGCGCATCTTAGCGTAACTCTCGATCGCGTTTGTGAATCCGACCCCAGGGCTTGTCCCATCCTACAGTTGGCAATACAAGGTTCAAGGCAACCAAGCACAGGCGATTTGGCGGTGTCTGTCGTGTCCTCAAGGGTGGATGTCCTGTGGCAGCTTTCGCACGAGGTCCCGCCTGTGTGAGAGAGAGCCTTCGCTGCTTAGGATTGTCCCGGACGGATACGTGTGCCGTATGTGGCGCCGTAGAAAACCATCGCCATGTCTTCTACGATTGCGTCAACGCAGCAGCCCTGTGTTGAAGAGTGGCTGCGCTCTACCGGCTCCGGTGTATGCTTTGATACGGGACGTTGTCTTGCTCCGCTTCTGGTGCCGAAGCGAAAGCAGGCCGCATTCACCTTCCTGGTAGCCGCCCAAGCAGCACGCCAATATTGGACCAATATGGGTAGTGCAACTAGGCTACATATTGGACAAATACGCGCTGCCCATATTGGCAAGCTGATTTTGCACCAATATTGCCAATATTTCTGTGATAATGCCATCGGGGAGCCCGTGCTATAGTAAAGCATCCGGTTTAATATTCACTACTCACGCTGACTTCTTTCTCCTTTTTGCTTTCTCATTTCCGTATATCTCATTGATCCACGTTGCGTAGAATTACAAAAAAAAACAACACTGCATCGCCTCAAAAACGAAGAGCGGGTGCTACGCCCGTCGTGCTGAATGAGACAGTCAGTCCCACGGAACTGAACAACCCTCAGAAGCCTTCATTGGGATCGCAACAGTCTATGAACCAAAAATTTCCAACCCGCTGCGAGAGTAAAACGGACTGAAACACTTTCCTGACGGTGACAAACATACGCCAGAGCAACTCACACCAGTAACTTGAAAGCACCTACACAAGAGCCATCCCTTTCTATCAAACATTGTGTCTTTTACACGACCTGCTGTAATTCCGTTATCATTAGAGGAACCAGCGACATTTCAGCCCGTATGAAACGTCTGATCCGATTAGTTGTAGGACGCGTGATTTCGCTCAAACGACCACGCTCGCTCTTAGTCGGTTCGACCGAGTGGCATTGGCATCGCGAAGCAAGATGGCGGCTGCTTCCAGAATGTGGGAAGTTGAGTTGTCGAGTTCTAGTGAATGTTCTGTGAATGACTGTTTGGAGCAATGTGTATCATCTGCGGGAAGCTGTTGGGTGTAACGACGTATTGAATTCGGCATTTCACACTCTTCTATGTCCAGTCTTGCCGTACTGCTTGGGAATTTGTGCAACAAGGCTACGTACCATTTTCTGTATTTTCATTCATTATGGCGTGTATATGGGCAATATGGGGCCGGTATTGGCAGGATTTTCCCAATATTGGCTCAAACTGGGCAATACGGGGTTCATATTGCCCCGTTTCAGGCAATATGGGGGAAATCTTGGCGAAACTGGGCCCATATTGGAACTGTATCGCCAATGACCAGCCAATATAGGCCTAATGTTGTGTACTGCTTGGGGTCATCGTCGTCGTATATCGTTAAGGAGCCGGAGAGGCGACCACTTTGATTGTTGACGTTTCCACGGCACCAACAAACCTGTATAGCAGGCACTAATGATACGACGCAGTCGCCAGAACCCAATTTGCGTTTACGGCGGTCGTGGGAGTAACATTTAGATTATGAGGTCAGGTCTTACATCCAACCAACATGACCCTGTACACGGCAATCAACCACAGGCGAATCGGCGATGTCTGCCGTCACCCCACATAGAGTTCTCAAGGGTGGACGTCCTCTGGCAGAGCTTTCGCACGAGGTCCTGCATGAGTGAGAGAGGCTCCGCCGCATAGGATTTTCCCGGACAGGTACGTGCGCCATATGTGCCGCCGTAGAACCCCATCGCCATGTCTGCTACGATTGCGTCAACGCAGCAGCCTTGTGGCAAAGGTTGGCTGCGCTCTAACGGTTCCCCGCCATGTGCTTCGACACGGTGCGTTTTCTTGGTCCCCTTCCGGTGCCGAAGCCAAAGCAGGCCGCTTTCATCGACCTGGTAGCCGAGCTGTGCTATCATCCGTTGTGTGCGCGAACTCTGTGCGTGTACGGTGCATAGCCCGCGAGTCTTGTGAGTTTGATGATGAGTGCCCGCATTTCCCTCAAGTCTAGACTAGAGGCAGAACTTCGGAAGCTCGGCAGAGACTGCTATCGCCGCCACTGCAGGAGCCACACTGGAGGAGCCACTGCGACACGTATATTCTTGCGAACGGTCACATAGTGGTTATGCTGCGACCCCTCAACCACACAGCGCCGTGGACATGTTTTTTTGCGTAGGTCCCACACGGCGTATATTAGTTTTGTGTGCTTTTCTGTATGTATATAACTGCCTTTGTATATGAACTGTCTTCCCATGTAACTCTGTATAGTTGTGACCATTTTAGGTGAGTGGACCCACTGAGTTGCTAGGTTCTTTGGAGTGTGCCTCTTGGTTTATGTATTCTCTTTTGGTTTTAGTGTCACTCTGTAATCAGAGTGTTTGTCGAACGGCTTGAGTGATTGTTTTGTCTGTTTACGCTTATAGATACACATTTACTTAACTCATTGAATTGACTAAAGGGTAAAGCAAAATTACCAAAACAAGACACCGCCCACGGCAAAGACAAAGAACACTGGCGGCGATGTACACATAATTAATTAAATTTTCCTATTAAGCGGTAGAGGGAGGCAAATGGGAGCCGTTCACTCATATTCCGGGGAGGGGCCCCTCGACAACGCGGCCCGCCCCTGGGTGGACCGTATCCTGGAATGCGCCACCCATAAAACGGTCGTCGGGGCAGTACCGCTTCCGGTGCTGTTCCGGGAAGGTCTTTTCTTAGATCTTTGATGATTTTTTTTGCTTTTATGCTTTTTTAAATTAGATTTATTTTGTTCGCCGTGCGCAACATTTGTTACTGGGAAGCGGACCGCAATGCTTCTGAATTGTTATTCTCGGGAGGCCAAGAGAAAGCATTTGGCCGGGTTGGCCATGAGTTTATGCATTTCGTCGCACAGAGGGCTGAATTCGGAGAGGAGTTTCGACGCTACGTTAAACAGTTCTGCACCTCTATGAAGAGTTGCGTCCTTGTCAGCGGCAGACCATCTCCTCCTGTCGCAGAAGAGGGGAGTATGCCAGGGGTGTCCGATTTCTCCTCTAATGTATGTCCTCGTCTTTGAAGTGGCCATACGCTACGTGTCCAAGGAGGGCTTCCTCTTTCGTCTTCCCGTGCTTGGTAGTCCACGATTTCCGACGATGTTTACCTACTCCGACGATCTGACCGTGTGTCTCGTCTGTAGGCGCCGTTCTGCATGTCTTGGTCAGCCTCGAAATGTACGGACCTGCCTCCGGAACAGTAGGAAGTCATCTGTCCTGCCGACTGGAGAGGACTTGCACTGCTTGGATGTGTGCGGTGTGCCCTTGAGCGATACAGGCCGGATTCTAGGCGTACACATCACCAGGAGAGGCCGATTGGTTGCCAACTGGACACGGCAACTGCGTCTCATAGAGCACATGCTCCAGAGGACCAAGGAGCGGGAGCTGGATCTTGAGGCAGCGCAGTGAGATGTGTGCAGCCGCCTGTTGTACTTTTGCACTGCTTTCCGGCCTGGTCACAGGATGGCGCGAAAAGCACAACGCTTGGTTTCTTCTTTCTTCAGAAATGCATTGCCACAGCGGGTGTCAAGATCGGTCACTACAAGAGAACCTGAACAGGGCGGATGGAGCATACTAAATGTACTACTCGTCAGTGCTCTTCTCGGCCTGTCCATGCTCTTCCAAATATTCCGAGACCGTTCCCACATGGCGCACGACTTCTGTTGGCGGGGACGGCTGTTGTGGACTTTGGGGGCGCGGATGACCACGCACGACCGCATGCGGAACGCCTCTGGCCCTTCTACAAGGTTACGCGCAAGTACCAGGCTCCCATACGAATATCGCTACCTGAGGTCGATTTCTCAACGTGGACCTCAAGGGAGCTATAGAGAGCGCTCTGTGACATCTGGAAGCCGCTTCCTTCTGGCACAGCGGGGCGCACCCGAAGGCGCATCTCGTGGGGCATCGTGGACGGCTCCCGTGTTGACGTAGCGTGGCAGCATTCCCATGATACACTGCCTGTTAGATCAAGGTTACGACATGTTGGCCCTACACGCTCCATACTCTGTGTAACCTGTTTTGCAGTAGAAAACCACCATCATGTATTTTATGCGTGCCTCAACGCTGTAGCTATGTGGAGGAGGGTGGCTGACACCTACCAGCTAGCAGGTGCGCCTTACGCATCAGTGCAGTTCATGGACTCGCTGCCAGCGCCCGCTCGCAAGGAGCCCGCTTTGGTACTCTTGGTAGTAGAGGTTATCTATCAATTGTGGAGCTCTCAGACGCCAGCAGTGTACGAGAGCCGAAACGAAACTCACAGTCTTATGGGCTTGCATAGTGGACCTAAAGATCCGGCTGCAGCAAGATCTTCGACTGCTCGGCCTAATACAGTTGTGTGGACAATGGAAGCGCCATCAGAGCATATTTCTTCTCGGGAATGACGATGTGATACTGAAGCTTTGACTCTAAGACGTGCCACTTAAGTGAAGAAACTACGGGCACACTAACTCTAGTGAATTGGTGAACTGGTGTAATGTCTATTGAGGGACAAAATATATCGGCCGCTCGCTGATCTTTGCATCAGCAAGCAGCGAATCTTTCATTCAGCGCTGTAACCCTGTTTTGTGTGCCCAGACTCTGGGCACCGTGAATCCGCATAGGAAAGTCCTAGACTGGAATTGAATCTCTCTGTACCGTTTAAGCATCCAAATGAACATTTATTTTATGGTTTGAGAGGAGGTGGTGATGTGGGACAAGCGAAGCGGGAGCCGGTCCTTCATATTTTGGAGAAAGGAATCGACGGGTGTTCGGCTATACCATCAACGGCAAGTCGGTCGTTACATTTTTGTGTAACGCGCTGCGATGAGGCGCGTCCTGCGTCGATGTTGTCGGCACTCTTGCACCAATGTTGTGAAGAAAACAGGCAATAATTTCAAGAGCGTGTGACACTAACATTCAGATGTCGCAACCTTGTTCGCACATGGAGTTCAGCCGCTGAGAAGTTCTCGGTGCGGTCACGGTAAAGGGATAGGTGGCCGAGACGGTCTCAATGGAATTGAAATGGTAAGAACGCAAACAATGACGTCCAAAACAAAAACAAAACAAAAATAAATAAATAACGGAGTCATTGCAATGTTTCAGCGCAACCGATCGAGCACAGATTCTTCCCTCCAGATGTATGTTCACGCACAAAGTGGACCCTCAATAGTTTATTGCGTCGCAAGAAGGCGAAAGTTCTGACACCGTCCTTCAGAAAGAGCCGCGTGCTGATCGTACAGAAGCATGAGGTATTCACGTGGAGGGCGAGGACGTATGCCGGAGGCCATTATTGCCCTCAGTATCATGGGCACGTATTGCGACTGAGTCAGAGCCGTCATTTTCAGACGCTAAGACGGCTTGGAACCCATCATAACCATAGACAGCGACCCAGTGGTATGAGGTGGTTGTCATCAGGTGGTGATTGCACGTCAACAATCATGGGATGACATCACTAATGATTTAGTATAGTGTAGGTCGAGTAGGTTTTCGCATCTAGGGCCGCTATATACTGTCCGTCAGGATTGTCCAAACACTGGGTACAGACGAGGAGATGCATCTCAAAGCAGCTAGTATGACGAAGGGTTCCGTAATTGACATGGCGTAAGGCAAGTTGATCCCTTTTTCAACTTCGTCCTGTGGGTCGTAAAACGCTGTTGCTGTTCCACATGTCCGTCGGAACAAGGAACCCTGCTGAAGCAGTCAAACGTGGGAAATATCTTGGAAAATCACACGAGATAATTTTAGAGTGATTGCATCCTACGAACAACGACTAAAAATTAAAAAATATGCAAACAAATGAATAGTATATATAATATAATATAAATTATATAATTTTTTGTATAATTATAATTATATATATATATATATATTATAATATTTATAATAATTTATATAACAAAAATATATTTTGAGGCGTTGCAGTAGAGAGAGAGAGAGTGTGTGTGTGTGTTAGTAGAATGTTCGAGAGTTTTACCTGCGGCGCTCGTAAAATGAATGTGTAAAAATCTAAGGAGAGCAAGACAACTAATTCCGTGGTGATCGGTAATCAGGTTCCAACTGGCCCGAGATGGTTTATTCATCCCGCGCGCTGACGCTGATGCGAAGGTGACTATGCGGCTGCTACAAGGCTCCGCCCAGTAGCGATCTGGCGGTGGCAGAGAGTGGTAGGATGGAGCTTGGGGGACCAGGAGACATGGCGGCGTGTTGAGGAAAGGGGGTTGACATGTAAGCTGGTAGTGGTCTGATGAAAGGCTGCACAAGTAGTCTGCACAGCTGGAAGCGTCGCGCTGGTTAAAAGTAGTGAGGGTATGTGATCGATGTAGGCAGGTTTGAGGCGATGGAGAGAAATGGTGTCCGATCGACCGTTGATGAAGACAATGAAATGATCAGGAGTCCGCTGGAAGTTTTTTTCCCCCTAAAAATCCCCACCAACATCACATCACATTTATTTCAGCTTTCATAACACCGTCGTCATTGTCTGCCGCTACGGTGCGGGAGAGGCGAACATCTTCATTCCCAAGGCTTCCGCCACACCGGCAAACTTGGCACGCATGATATGCCGCAGTGGCGTGATCCGGACAGAGTGCTTGCGGCGATGATGCCAATGCATATATATATCAATACATATATCGAGCGAGCCAGCTACAAGATATGGCTGGTCTTCTACCATGATGACAATATATATATATATATATATATATATATATAAAAAGGGGGGAAAAGCCATTAAAAAAATAATAAGTAAATTATGCTAGACGTGTTTGAAATTCAAACTTACAGATTAAAATGGCTTCTATGGCTGCACGTAGAGAAACAGATACTCATTGAACGATGCGACAGCACCAGAGGACACGTGTTTCGCCGTGTTTGCGGCTCGTCGGCCCTGGGTAGCTGCGCATCGTTCGGGATTGGCAAACCAGGGGTCACTCAGCGAGCGATATACACCTGGGAGGGTGACTGAGCACTCCTCAATGCCACAGTGCAAGCCAGTGAATTATAAAAAGGGGGAAAAGCCATTAAAAAAATAATAAGTAAATTATGCTAGACGTGTTTGAAATTCAAACTTACAGATTAAAATGGCTTCTATGGCTGCACGTAGAGAAACAGATACTCATTGAACGATGCGACAGCACCAGAGGACACGTGTTTCGCCGTGTTTGCGGCTCGTCGGCCCTGGGTAGCTGCGCATCGTTCGGGTTTGGCAAACCAGGGGTCACTCAGCGAGCGATATACACCTGGGAGGGTGACTGAGCACTCCTCAATGCCACAGTGCAAGCCAGTGAATTATAAAAAGGGGGGAAAAGCCATTAAAAAAATAATAAGTAAATTATGCTAGACGTGTTTGAAATTCAAACTTACAGATTAAAATGGCTTCTATGGCTGCACGTAGAGAAACAGATACTCATTGAACGATGCGACAGCACCAGTCCACGTGTATATATATATATATATATGTACGCTAAAAAATGAAGGTTCGAACGACCAGGGTGTTGTATATAGATAGACGAAAAAGACACCAGAAACTGAAGTAGGGAGTGGGGGAAAGTTATTTATTAAGCTGGCATTTAAACTAAGGGTCTGGGGAAGTCTACGTTTTGGCGGAAGCTCCGCCTTCTTCGGTCCCGAGGTGTCCTCTGGTGCTGTCACATCGTTCCATGAGTATCTGTTTCTCCTGGTGCAGCCATAGAAGCCATCTTAATCTGTAACTTTGAATTTCAAATACGCCTAGTGTAATTTACTTGTTTCTTTAATGGCTTTTTTCTTCCTTCCATTATATATGCAAATTGTATATATATATACGTGTGTATATATATATATATATACAATCGTGCACTCCCAGCCGAGAACAGCTGTTTCGTCCTATTTGGGACTCGTTAGCCCGGCTTAGGGAACTGCAGTAACCTCTGACCGAAGATCGTGTCACTTCCCTACGCCGGCCTTTCGAGTCCCAAACAGGACGAAACAGCTGTACTCGGCTGGGTGTGCACGACCAAATTGTAAAGATATGCTCTGCGTGCAGCCATAGAGCATTAGCTATTTTTCCTTTGTATGTATATATATATATAAAGAAAATCGACGATAATCTATTCGAGTACCTCCTGCCACACGACCCCAAACCAGGCCGACTTTACATGCCCCCTAAAATTCATAAGCCAGGAAATCCCGGTCGCCCCATAGTATCTTCGAATGGCACACCAACCGAAAAAATCTCCACGTTCGTTGACCACCTCCTCAAAGACATCCACCCAAAATTGCCGTCATACATAAAGGATACGAACCATTTCCTGCAAATAATTTCGGATATCGAAGTCCCGACCGGTTCCCTACTTGTAACACTCGATGTTACCTCATTGTACACCAATATTCCTCACGATGACGGCATCCATGCCACTGTCGTAGCATATGAAAAATTTTCTGAAAAACCGTACGACTCTGCTGTCGTAGAAACACTAATTTCTCTGATACTCACATGTAATAATTTTGAATTTGACAACAGGCATTACATTAAAATTAACGGCACAGCCATGGGCACGAAGATGGCCCCAAATTACGCAAATATCATCATTGGTGATCTAGAAGGACGGTTCCTTGGCACCTGTCAACTTAAACCCCTAATTTTTAAGCGTTTTTTGGACGACATATTCATGCTGTGGCCACATTCTGAAGACTCGCTTTTGTCGTTTCTTGAAAACTTCGGTAACGTGCACCCCACTCTCAAATTCATTCATTGTTATTCTAGAGAGAGCATAGATTTTCTAGATGTCCATATAAGCATATGCAATGGCACGCTCGCAACAAATCTGTACCGAAAACCGACTGACTCCCAACAGTACCTATCATTTCACAGCTGCCATCCCCGACATACTAAATTGGCCATCCCGTACAGTCAGGCCCTCCGCTACCGGCGCATTTGTTCCCAAGATGACGAGCTGGACGCAAACTTTAACGATCTTCAAAACACGCTGGTCAGCCGAAACTTCCCCCAGGATCTCGTGAAGGACGCGATATGTAGAGCCCGCCGTACTACTCGCAGTGAACTTCTAAAAGATTCAACACGCCCCGAACACCCCAAGCGGGTTAATCTTACAGTCACCTTCAATGGCGCGATCCCTAACCTTAAAAGCATACTGAAACGTCATCACCCAATTTTAACACAGTCGGAGCGCCTTGGAGAAATATTCCCAGAACCACCTCGCACAGCATACCATCGTGCAAGGAATCTGCAAGATCACTTAGTCAACGCAAAAGTCAATAAGCCACCTCCTACAACTGAAGGATGCCATCAATGCAACGGACGAAGATGCCAAATTTGTATTGTGATGCAGACTGCAGACAATGTACGAAGCACAAACAGCAACTTCCAAGTAAAAATCAAAACTACTTCTGACTGCAACTCATCCAACCTAGTATATCTATTGGAATGCAACGCATGCAAAGCACAGTATGTTGGCCAAACTACAACATCATTCCGAATCGGTTTTAATAATCACAGATTCGATATTACAAAGAAACCAAATCTCCCTGTGTCGCGTCATTTCAATCAAACCGGCCACTCATTCAAGGACATCCGCGTGTACATCTTACAATCTGGTTTCCCCTCGGACCGTAGCAGGCAACAGCGTGAATCATTCCCAATCCACAAATCCAGTCCACGATAAACGAAGACCCTGGCGTATTGTCTACAGTTCGCAGCCTTAGCTCGTAGACCAAGTCCCCCGACCCTCTTTCGTTCCTTCTGCCGTCACTTTTTCATCATTTCAGGTTTATCAGACGACCAAGGAGAACTCTCCTGGAAGACAGCCAACGCCCCTGAAAGTGCTCAATGGACCATTAGCAACAATACTCCTGCAACATCACCAACGCCGCTCCACCTGCACTCTTCCCCTCTCATTTCCCCCCTTTCCCTTGTATATAAGCCCTTGTCACCTATTTTCAAGTTTAGTCCTGTTGAAGGCAGCGCTGCTGCCGAAACGTCGACCCCTAACTGTAAATATATTTCTAGTACCCCTTAATTGTTAATGTAATAAAAGTAGCAAGTGTTTTTAATCCTTATACGGCCTCCCAAGTCTCTTCATTACTTGAGGATATATATATATATATACATATGTATTGCTATCATGGTGGAAAACCAGCCATTAGCTGGCTCCCTTTAGCAGTCCTCCTAATATCATATATTGGCATCGGAGCGGAAGACCAGTCACACAGACTGGATATGTGTGTATTGTCATCAAGCAAGATAACTACCTATGGAGGTAGCCTCTTTTACACAAACTTACATACCAGATAACAACGCTCCAAAGGGAGATTGCTTTTTGTACGTGCCATACCCTGCGAACAATCCTGAAACTCCGGAAGAGTCCCTACGGGGGAGCAGTACAGTCCTAGTGGGCTTACTAGAACTTGATATGCCACTCACCTTGATCATGATCAAAGAGCCGAGTCGCTGTAAGCCAGCGGCGACAGCACTCCACAGACCCAAATAATGACTGCTCACGCATGATATGTGCACGCAGCCCGGCTCTCACTGCCTGAAAAATAGCCATGCTCCCAACATCTGGACCACCACAGGACAGCCGACACCGGCGAATCCAAATTTGGAAGTTAATTTCCGAAATCAGCAATGCTAGTTGCTTCCGCTCTGCGCGTGCGACCAGCAACGGCTCCAGGTACATTACGGTGGCCCAATCAACTGCTGGGAGCCCAAATATTTGCGCCGCCCTACTCCACAGTAAAAGTGGAATATGGCATCGCAAAAAACAATGTTCTGCTGTCTCAGACATGCCACAAGACGGACAACCGTCCGTGCGACATATCCGAAAACGGTGCAAACGTTCACGCAGTGGGAGGACACCATGGGCCAGCTTCCACTGGAGACTAGCGCGCCGTGCATCAAGCCAGCCAGCTGTGATACGCCGCCAGGCGAATTTCGTTGGCACTGCTGGCCTTGCGGGACCCGGTCGCATTTCCCTGTAGGCGGCGTAGAAATCACGGACGCTCCACAAGGAAATGTCTTCATCTGGGCATTCGACACGCAAGCGCCGCACGACAGCAACACAAGCACAAAAATAAGCAGGGAGTACTTCCGCCCTGGGGCGAAGCTCGGAACTTTCGAGGAACCACCTGGTGGTGTATCGTAGGAAATACTGCACTAATGCGCAGGCCGGGTGCTGTGACGCACGGAGCGCCTCAAAGAGAATACGCGATTGAAGCGCCAAGCACTTTTCTGGCACAGCCGGAACTCCCAAGCCACCCAGATCACGGCTTCCGTGGAGTTGAGACCTACTGACCCATTCAACGGATCCGCCCCACAGAAAGCGGAACGCGTGTCGTGTGATAGCTGCTGTGGATATGTATTGGCATCATCGTGGAAGACCAGCCATATTGGCTGGCTCCCTTTAACGCAACAAACGCACTAGTCTACAACCATCGCAACGCCAACACCCAAAGACGAGCTCACGGCAGGTCTGGGATTGATGTACGTGCTAGATGCCACCTCGCAACAAACCAAAACTCACGGAGAGTTGCTCGTGGGACCTACTGACCCATTCAACGGATCCGCCCCACAGAAAGCGGAACGCGTGTCGTGTGATAGCTGCTGTGGATATGTATTGGCATCATCGTGGAAGACCAGCCATATTGGCTGGCTCCCTTTAACGCAACAAACGCACTAGTCTACAACCATCGCAACGCCAACACCCAAAGACGAGCTCACGGCAGGTCTGGGATTGATGTACGTGCTAGATGCCACCTCGCAACAAACCAAAACTCACGGAGAGTTGCTC
Organism: Ornithodoros turicata; assembly: GCF_037126465.1. NCBI lineage: Eukaryota > Metazoa > Arthropoda > Arachnida > Ixodida > Argasidae > Ornithodoros > Ornithodoros turicata. The sequence goes on along the minus strand of NW_026999396.1, from coordinate 224,334 downwards.
GTGGGACAGCAGCACGAAGGATATTAGAAGCGGATGACATACCTACCATTGTTTTCTTCGAAGAGGGTCGCTGATGTTTGCCACCGCCTACCAAACTGGACGGCCCCAAGAGCTGCTCTCTCCGTGTATAACACTCTACGGATGCCCGCTCTGACCCTGTTCAGTACCTCAACGGCGGTGCGACCACGGCCACCGTGCACAGCTATGCAGCGTGCTATCCAGACCTGGTAGTTTATTTCTACCGCCAGGAGTACAAACTGGCGTCTATCGCGGACCGGAACTGGGAGCGAGCTCAGTAACTGGACCGTGGCTGTGGATATATGTATTGACATCATCGTGGAAGACCAGCCATATTGGCTGGCTCCCTTTAACGCAACAAACGCACTAGTCTACAACCATCGCAACGCCAACACCCAAAGACGAGCTCACGGCAGGTCTGGGATTGATGTACGTGCTAGATGCCACCTCGCAACAAACCAAAACTCACGGAGAGTTGCTCGTGGGACAGCAGCACGAAGGATATTAGAAGCGGATGACATACCTACCATTGTTTTCTTCGAAGAGGGTCGCTGATGTTTGCCACCGCCTACCAAACTGGACGGCCCCAAGAACTGCTCTCTCCGTGTATAACACTCTACGGATGCCCGCTCTGACCCTGTTCAGTACCTCAACGGCGGTGCGACCACGGCCACCGTGCACAGCTATGCAGCGTGCTATCCAGACCTGGTAGTTTATTTCTACCGCCAGGAGTACAAACTGGCGTCTATCGCGGACCGGAACTGGGAGCGAGCTCAGTAACTGGACCGTGGCTGTGGATATATGTATTGACATCATCGTGGAAGACCAGCCATATTGGCTGGCTCCCTTTAACGCAACAAACGCACTAGTCTACAACCATCGCAATGCCAACACCCAAAGACGAGCTCACGGCAGGTCTGGGATTGATGTACGTGCTAGATGCCACCTCGCACCAAACCAAAACTCACGGAGAGTTGCTCGTGGGACAGCAGCACGAAGGATATTAGAAGCGGATGACATACCTACCATTGCTTTCTTCGAAGAGGGTCGCTGATGTTTGCCACCGCCTACCAAACTGGACGGCCCCAAGAACTGCTCTCTTCCTGTATAACACTCTACGGATGCCCGCTCTGACCCTGTTCAGTACCTCAACGGCGGTGCGAGCACGGCCACCGTGCACAGCTATGCAGCGTGCTATCCGGACCTGGTAGTTTATTTCTACCGCCAGGAGTACAAACTGGCGTCTATTGCAGACCGGAACTGGGAGCGAGCTCAGTAACTGGACCGTGCTCCACCGAATGAACGGAATGCCGTAAAGCACCTCAGCCTTGTGCCACAAAAAATCGGGGAGTAGATTGCGTGTATTGTCATCAAGCAGGAGAGCTACCTATGGAGGTAGTCCCCTTTGGACAGACACTAACTTTACGTTACAGTCCTACAAGCGAGAAAACAACACTCTCTAGGAGAGTTTGCTTTTCGTACTGACCATACCAAGCGAACAATCCAAACACGGGAGAGCCGCTGCAGAGTGCAGTACGGTCCTAGCGAGCTGGCTAGAACATGATTTGCCACTCACCCTGAACGTGGCGGAAAAGACGAGTAGACGTCAGCCAGCGGCGACAGCACTCCACAAGACCATACAGTGCTTGCTCACGGACAATGTGGCTAGGAAGCCCTGACCCGACAGCCTGAAATATAGCTGCGTCTCCGAAGTCTGGGCCACCGAAAGCCAGCCGGCAACGACGGATCCAAATTTGAAAGTTGATCTCGGTAATTAATAAAGCCAATTGTATACGCTGAACGCGCGGAACAGGCAACGGTTCCAGGAACTGTACGGTGGCCCAGGCGACAGTCGACAGCTGAAATATCTGGGTTACTCTGCGCCACAGCAAAAGAGGAACACGACAACGCCGGAAACAGTGCTCTGCGGTTTCACACATCCCGCAAGACGGGCAACCGTCAGAGCGAGAGATGTGAAAGCGGTGTAGTTGCTCGCGAAGAGGAAGAACGTTGTGGGCCAACTTCCACTGAAGACTGGCGCGGCGTGCATCTAGCCAGCCCGCAGTGATTCGACGCCAAGATAGCTTCGACGGCACCGAAGGAACTGGGGGACCAGACTCCAACTCCCGGATAGCTGTATAAAAATCGCTGACAGCCCATAACTGGAGGTCAGCGTCCGGAAGCTGGAGTCGCAAACGCCGTACAACATCAACACAAGCACTGTATTGATGAGGCAGGACTTCGGACCTAGGCCGAAACCTAGGGCTCTCAACGAACCACCTGGTAGCACAGCCCAGAGAGTACTGCACTAATGCGCACGCTGGGTGTTCGGGAGTGTGCAATGCCTCGAAATAAACGCGCGACTGAAGTGCAAGACATTTGTCGAGCACCACCGGCAAGGCTAAGCCGCCCTGGTCACGTGTACGGTGCAAGCGGGATCTCGCGACCCACTCCACCGAACAGATTAGTGGTGGCGGCGTGGCAACGACTCCTAAAAACCACAAGCGACTGTAGTACCAGGCCAGTAGCAGATGAGCACGAAACGTGATGGGCAAATCAACAAACTTAAGCTGCCGCAGGACAGCTCTGCAACGGTTAAACACTCGTGGCCAATTTACGGTAGATATTCCAGTGCAATCAAAAGTCACACCAATAATTTGACTTCTGGCCTCACTGGAACACAGAAAGGAGCTCCGCAGGAAGGCTGGTGGTTCAAAAACAGTGCTGCACTTTTTGACCAATTCAGTCTTGCCCCTGAAACGGCTCCGTAGTCATCAAACGCCTTCAAAACGGGCCCTAGGGAACACTCGCGAGAAACGATCACAGAGATGTCATCCGCGAACGCAAAAGCGATAGTTATTGCGAACATCGCCACAGGCACGGTTTCCGACTTACACCACTGGCACATATCATGCGTGCCAGTTATCCAAGTTTGCCGGTGTGGCGGAAGCGTTAGGAATGAAGAAGTTTGCCTCTCCCGCAACGTAGCGGCAGACAATGACGACTACGTTTCGGTTATGAAAGCTGAAATAAATGTGATGTGATGCTAGTGGGGATATTTAGAGAAAAAAAAAAACCTTCCCGTGAACAGCACCGCAAGCAATGCTGCCTCGGTGGACGTGACAAACGTGACATCTTCATAACACGAATTGTCGGATCGTTTTAATCGAAATTCCTTGTCAGTGCAGCCAAGCAACTGCGGCTACGAGCGCAGTACCGATATGAACAGATGGAGTGAGGACGACAGAAAGGAGTGGTAGACAATGGGGTTAGCATAGGTCCTGGACATACTTGGGAAGAACCAGGGAAAATCTCGAACAGCACAACATGTGGTGGGATTCCAACGGCCCATTTCAGGGTTGTCAGCACGACCCCGATTACAACCAGCGAGCGGACGCCTTAAACAGCTCAGTATGGCGCATCATGAAAAGACGTGCACGTCCAGTTCGACGCATCTTCCCAGTAATCTGCCAGAAAAGACGACATGTCATGAAAGAATAAAAGGGGGGGGGGGAACATATTTATTATATATAAAAAAATAAGAGGGAAAGGTTAGCCACCGGTATGGCGGCTTGCTATTCCCAGGAAAAAAGGGGAAAACTAAAGGCAAACAAAAAGAAAAACAAAGAAAAAGGAAAACAAATAAATAAAAAGAAAAACAAAAGAACAAAGAGGAAAACAAACATGAAAGACATCACGGTAAACTAACAGTTATTAGGATGAAATTGCGTATACGCGGGCAAGCTGGTGGATGAACTCGATAAATGGAACGCGTATGTGTCAATGGATCCTGCTTTCAGCCGTATTCTTTGACCGCTTCGTGACCTCGTTCTTTGTAGCCCTTCCGTTTTTTCCCGTCCTTCCTTCTCCCTTGTTACGCACGTACATTGTACGTGGTTTCAGTCTTAGTGAACAATAAACACGATGGTGGTTTGAGTTGCTGTGTTGTTCTGCCTATATGTTTTTGTGCAGTTCAGACTGGTCGTATCATGTTCCACTGTAAAACATCGTTTCTGTAATGCAATGCACTCTTTCTGTAATAATGTAAGGAACTTGACATGTATTCAAAAGGCTTGCCAAGAGCATTGACCTGTCCCTCTAATGTTTTGAGACGGTGTGCCATTGACACACAAAAGGGGAATACAGAAGTTCGTTTAGTCGCCCGTAATTTTTCTCAGTATGTCCCACACATTTTTGATTGAGGGTTACTACTACGAAATGAGAACCTGTTATTCAATGACTCGCGTTTCGCCCCTTGGTGAAATCCGTCTTGTGTTTGCTCTTGCTTTAAAAAATACGTATACTTTGCGTAGTTGGGTATCTGCTGAATATACTCCACGCTCGATTTTGTTCCTTCTGATTCTTCACGCAGTCCCTTGTGCACCAAGCGTCGGAATGCTTGGGGACGCGACTAGACGTTTGAGTAACGGATTGGATGGCTGCATTGACAATGGTATTGATAAGATCGGCTACAAGGCTCATGCAGGTTACAAGGCTATTTGTTTGCACAACATCTAAACTTGACAAGGAGTGAAGTGGCAAATTTGCTTTCCTCTGCAAGAGATTCAGGTCTGCGTGTGATATCTTTTATTGGCGTGTATAAGTATCTGGCCTATATGTTATGACATCGAGTTTGAGGAGAACCGGAAAGTACCCGCTATTATACGGGTCCTCGCCCACCTCCCAGTCTGTACATTGAAAGGGACAAAAAAGAACAAAAGAGTATGTGTACCTACATTTATGAAGGTTAGGGAACCTGTGTTTAGGAGGCAAAGTAAGGCGCTGAGTAATAGGGTTCTACCTTTTTTTTTCGTGTCTATCAGCTCTTGTACTGCCCTTCAAAGGGTGTATCGAAATCACCTAGACTTAAATGGAGTTTGAAATGACTTTTTCTAGTTTTCATTAGAAAGAAAACATTTTGTTAGTATAGAACCAAATTTTTTCCTTCATCATTCGAGGAGTCTTCTCGGGAGCGAATTAAAACTGAGGGGCGAAGGGAGCACAGCTCGCGCCGCGCCCTGGCGAGTTGCCGCGCGGAGACGCAGCGAGCAACTTGACGCAACTACGGCCGGTTCCGCGACACGTCATCGCACCGGTCCCGCCAATGGCATGCGCCGTAGTATTCCGCATATGCGTTCATCGCGAGTGGAAATCTCCATGACGCCAGCTTCCGCGCGATGGTCGCAGTTTATCGCAGTCGCATCCTGTGGTTTTCGCCGACATACCGAGACGATGTTGGATGTTTGGTTGCCCTACTTCATGTCAATATTCGCCCTGCTTCCAGTGTCATATACTTCTCGGTGACGAGACGGGCATCTTTTGATGCCACGAACCAATTCGATGGCGAGAATGGATTGACTGCGCGGTGCCATCGACTGCTTGTGTTTGTAGCGAACAATTCCATGATTGCGATTATGAGGGGGACGCTGAAGCTCCTCAACGTACTAGATACCGAGCTCAGGGTCATTTGAATGAAGGTGTAGTGCCATCACAATACCTGTCCACACCGAGGAAATAAGACCCACCTAAACGGCGCAAAAGCGTGAGCACGTTTCGTTATTGGGGCTAACGAAGATCTCTCAGTCCGTGTGATTCTAATGGTATCACAGATTTCACGACTGCGTAAATTGGTTAATTGTCATCTGCGTGACTTGGAACCTTGCGGCGGCTTGCGGCACATATGAAGGAGAGAGAGAGAGAGTAAAAAAAAGAACAAAATAGAAGTAAGTGGAAGAAATGGAAGGAAGTAATAGAACTAAGCTCAGGTGATGCACGGTGGATAAAAATAGCCTCCGTTTATCATGACCTTAGAAACCATATTGTAACAAAATATATATATTGAACCTATGTATCAATTCTTTTCTCTTCCCTCATCTGCTTTCATGTTTACAGGTAATTTTCTCGGCAGAGCCTGAAACCCCTGAGGTCAGAGAACACGATCACTGCAGCTCACTAATCAGAGTAGACAAATGCTGTGCAGCCTCTTTCCAGATTCCTCTTTGCAGAATTGTCTTGCCTACCATCAGGGCTCTGTATATGGTTCGCGAGTTTCTTCTTTTCCTTTTTTTTGTTATTTGGTTTCAGTTTACTTTATCATTGATATGACATTCTGGGGACATTTTCTTGTTTACATCCGAATAAGCCAGGATGCTTTTAAGAGGTGTACACTTTTGTTCATTATCTTATAATCATTACTTGGATTACATAAACTTGCATTCACGAGAGTTGCGTTGCATACTTCATTTTCTTCTCGCAAACCAGGGGTGCCCATGCGTATGGCTGCTGTAGTCTTTCACCATGGTAACATGCAATAACAATTCCAGCAAGTGCTCTGCAGTTCGCCTCTAAAAAAATAAACGAATGTTTGACGCAGCTCTGCACTTTGTTTCACACTGCCAAACAGAACCTTACCAACCATTACCATATCAATGGTATACTGCTCTGTTCAACCACTTCAACTTGCTCTGGACATACTGTAGAGCCTGGCAGCTACGTCACCCCTTATTTGGTGGTAACACTGGTGCCAATGCAGTTGTTAGCTGAGATGTGTGACAGCGCAGAATAGAATACACACTGTGTTTACATATGCATAAAAAAGTATGCATGTGTAGCATTTAAGGGTCATGCCCGGGGGAAAACAGAGAACATCGGAGAACAACCCCAGTGTCTGTAATTTCGCTCGCCGTCCCTGGTTGCAGGCAATGCACTCTGAAATACGTGGTCACTGGCACAGTGGAGTAGTCACAGTCAACGTCGAGCCGAGCCTGTGTCTGTCAGAGTTGCAGGGCGTCTACCGCAAAGCGTTAGGATGGTGGATTGTTCCATAGCACTAGAAGAACCTTCAAATACTTTCATATGCGTGTACTATTTCCCACTTGGAATTAACGTTGGAATTGTTCTACTCTGTTTCGCTACCTCTGTCTCTTAGCTACTGCACTGATCCCGCGGGTGATTCCCTTTCTCTTTTTTTTTCTTTCTGCCAATAAATTACCTCCCCTCCCCCCTCCACGGTTGATGGAATTAGCAGAGAAGCTCGATCAGAGCCGTGTATGAGCTGATTTTTTTGCAGCACTCTCTCCCCCTCTTCCCCACCCTCCTCCCGTGAATGGGATCTCAAGAAAACCAGGGTAGCGTCCAGTGCATTGCTCCGTAGACGAAAGCGTGCTGGGCGAACGAATGCGTCTCGTGCAGGTTCTGGTCGCATATCAGAGGAAACGTCGAGGCACACGTGACCTTAAAGGTGGCGGTGCCCGTGATCGGGGGCCAAACCGTTTGTAAACAAATCGGTTGTCGGTTTCTGCACGACGTGTTAGATGCCTTTCACGGTTGTTATTTTTATCCGATAATCGCGAAGTAAAACGCGCAGGTTTCCACATGAAGTCTCGCGCTGTTAACTACTTACAAAAGTGTGATGAGGACCGCGCGTTAAGACTCACTCAGGCGACGCGATGTAGTTAGACTAGGGAGAAATGGGCTACCATGTTGCCGAAGAAGCACCACAGAGTTTATGTGCAACTTTCGGCGTTATGACGACGAAAATATGTCGGCAAGTGCCAAATCGAAATGTAAATAAAGTCACGTGTCAGCAAAATGGCGTTTTCTATGACGTGCGAGCAGGATTGTAGTTTTGCAAAAAGCTCCAGCTTCAGGGTAAGTGCAACCATGCGGGGTTTGTGTGACCCCTTTGAGAACACTTCGCCAGCAAGTGATCAAGTCTCGTCACGTACAGCGGCAAAGCTACGTCACATCATATGACACGGAGGAACTGATCTTGAGGAGGGGGAGGGGGAGGGTGTCCTGAACCATGGAGGAAGGAAACACAGGGCGTGACTCTTTCCTCTAGACGAGAGCCGTTTATAGAGAGAGTTTGGATATTAGGAGGAGCCTAACTGGAACAGCGCCAAGCCACGTCACGGCTGAACGACCTCCCTCTCCAGGCCCTATTGTTGCCCAGTCGTCAACTCGTCACCGAATCCATTTTAATGCAATAGCGTTGGTCACGATGCAAGAGGAAAGACAGGTGCATGCCGTGTTCTTCCAGATCATTTCGTCCTTGAATCCTTTCAGTTTGGTAATAAAGCCCTATTTCACAGACGCCATTCGGTACTATGGTTTGTCATAATCCGGAGACCCAGGCAGACTACACTGAGCGCGACAAAAGTACATGTCGACGGTGGACGGCATGAAGATGGCGCCTACCTGCTGACTCATAAGCGGATTTCGCTTGAATTGAGACTTTTGGGGCGGTGGAACACCGACTATGATGTCAAAACAGGCTCCGCCCGTAAAGCCGGAAAACATCAAAAGATGGCCAAACTCTCTGTGTATTGCCCTGCTCTAGGCGAGCGTAGCCACCTTCTGGTGGTTGCTGGAATCGAAAACGCCATTACGTCTTGCCCAAACAGGTGACCATATCTAAATTTTAGGTTTTACGGGGCTTTGTTTCTCGGGTTGCTCTCTGTGTGTTTTGCTTTCCGAAAATCAGTTATCGTTCACATACAAGGACAATCGCAGAAGCCACGTATGGTAAGGTGTTCCTGTCCCGGCTGCAACTCCCGTTCAAAAGAAAGCGTTTTCACGCTTTATTTTGCTTTATTTTTCGCTTTCAAGCGAAAACACGTTTCATTCGTAAGCACACAATCGTTGGCTTTTATCGCCTGAGTGTTCCAGTCATCTTGAATCGTACGTTTGAGAGCTATTCCTGCACCACAGATTGGTTTCATATAGTTTCATATCTGTTGTTGTACACGTACGTCTGATTCACGGCGTTCTGGGTACACCATTCTGTACCACTTGTAGTGATATTCCAATCGAAACACGAGCGTGGAAACACAGTCTTATGATTTCTAGTACTCTTTACAACCGCCATGTAACATATTTCAGAAGAAATCGCGCCGCGTGATTTATAATCTTTCCTTTTTTTTTTCTATGCCGCAGTGCGCCCTGAGTAAAGGCCGCAGCGAGCTCTCTCGTGACGTGCAAAAGAGCGGAGCCGCACGTTCCCTGCGCATACCAGTTTGCGCAATAGTTGGTTGTTGCGTGCTAGTATTTGCAGATTGTGATGGCTTTGAGTAGCAATCACACGTTATGCAGAGTAGCGTCTATGTAAACACAGGCATTACAACGCGGCTACGGTTTGGTGCAGTCCCAGAAAAATAAATAAATAAATAACGCCTGCCTTCATTCCCAGCAACAGCGCAGTCCTGCGCCCCAATGTTCCCATCGGGGACGTCACGCTCATGTGACGGATGACGTGCTTAGAGGATCCTTGGGGCAAGGAATATGCGAGGGAGAAAAACAAAGCCGGATGTCCTCAGAGGAGTAGATTTTGTTGGGAGTCTCGAAAACCACGCCATTTTGTAAGCTGAATCTTTCCACATCGCATGTGAGCCTGCTAGGCATCTGAAAAAAAAAAAAAAACAACTTCTGTTTTTTTCAGACTCTACATACATACATTGGCTGTTATGACGATTAACGTTTAAAGTCCCGCGTACCCGTCCTGCATGGTGAAGAGCGTGACTTGCATTCTAATGAAAGAGTGCATGTATTCGCATCGAGGCGGAAGCCCAGTCTAGAGATGCGAAGCCCCGTAAAAAAGAAACCGAAAATTTGAGTGAAAAAAAAGTTTTTTTTTATTTTATTCTCGTCACCGAAAGAATATCCAAAAATTTCCAGACCGCAAAATCCAAAAATTTCCAGACCGCAAAATCCAAAAATTCAAATTTTCGTGCCTTTGGTGCGTTCGAACCCGCCAACAGTGCCGTAGGTGCCTCTAATCCGGCAACTACCACCAACCTCGAGCTCCTTCTGTCCGCTCCAAATGATGGTCATCACGTTCACATAATATCGGAGTTCTAGACAGAGTGGTCGGGTTGGCCTATCGCTGAGTAGACAGCAGCCACATGGGATGCTCTGCTCTTCGTTTATGCTTACGGGATGTGCACTACAAAAGCTTCTAGCTCATTGTATGCTATTGTTTGCCCGGCAGTGCTTCTCCTCAGCAGTAACAATGTTTCTTTCCATTTTTGCTGTTTCTTTTTTTGGAGCGATTAAAAATTTCCAGAAGTTTTACATCTCTCCAGTCACACGCACTGGCTCCCACGTAACTATCTCAGAAAACTATAGGACTACAACTAGAACTAGTATAGTACCAACTCCTGCCCGCAAAATCAGGTCAGTTTCCATGCGTTTCTTCGAAGAGCACAGACGAAGTTAGCCAGCGCCTTCCGAATTCCACAGCACCCTGTGTAGAACTCTGCGAACACCCGCTCGAACGATGCGTAAAACATGTGACGGACCCCGAGCAAGACAGCTTTGTATAGGTGTGCAACATGCTATCCACACTTGGTAGTTTATCTCTACTCGGGAAAAGAGTACTGCGCAGTTTGTATTGTTGACTGGTTAGATGAGTCACAAAATAAGTGAGCTCATCTTCCTTATCGTTTCAGCCAATCACTCCCATCCCAAGTATATATGCTCAGAATAGAGGATGCAAAGAGGTCTGAAATAATTAACGATGGTGTTCGCGAAACAATCGTAATGAGTTTTTAAATAATAAGAAAGCAAGGCTTCCGTAGTGTCACATCTCACGGTTTTCGGGGTTTTCTCGGAAAAACAGCCAATTAGTACACGCAGATATTTTTGTGCATGCTGACACACTGTGCGGGGAGCCAGCGTGAAGGTTTGGTATCATTGGCGTACTGAATGATAATCAGAGCTAGACAAATTCACCATGACCTTTGTCCTGACTTCAGTTTTCGTCGGAAGACGTTCGTCCCTACCTCGACTGCACGTTCCCCTAATGTGCTTCTCCCATCTTTCATAAATCTTTTTTTTTTTGCCCCACATCATTTTTTTCTGAAAATTTTCTCATCTGGTTCACTTCACCACATTATATTTAATTTTGGAGGTTTAGGAGAGGCGAGAGACGACTGGTTCGCACGTGCTAACCAGGCGCGCACCATCGGGATGTCATCGATTCTTCGCAATTGCTCAGACATGGTCGTCAAAACAAAGGAGCGCAGCGTGGATAACGCGAGCGTGATTGCGCACTCTTTGGCACGCCAGAGCGAACCCCCCTCCGACTAGAATGCAAATGTGAAAACCTCCTACCAGATGCCGCCAGGTTGGGTCGCCCCTTGTTCCGCTGGTCGAAGCGGCGTTCCAGTTAACTCTGCTTCGAGCTGTACGTAGTAGATGATTATAATTCTCATTCGTTCTTTACCCCTACAGTCACCACAATGCACCACTCTGCACCTGTGTACCCATACTTGATACGCGATTTCGACTGCTATTAGCATGTAAAATTTGTTTTCTTGTCTGGTTACTTTCCCAATATGTATCCCCACAGCTTCTTCAAACGTTGACTTGCTTATTCCAAGATATTTCTTAAAACAGGACCACAGGCACGCCAGTAGCTTACACGCGAAGACGGCGTGCCTCACCGCTAGCGTACTGTTCAGAAAATTTTATTAACAGGTATTCTATTTACATCACCTAAAGGTGGCCACTCTTTAACACACAAAACCCAAACCCCCAAAACAAGGAAAAACCATTCTATCTATGTAGTTACACACACAATTGTCCCACTACAGTTTTGTTTTTTGTGATAGCTCCTAAGAATCATGATTAAAACCCTATGACGAGGAAATGAGTGGCATGAACAAGTTTATCCTGGTTGAAATGCGAAACGGCCAGCTTTCCTACAGTAGCAGAGTTCCTTTTGTAGCACTCGTAATTTCCCTCCTCTGACTTGCACTAGAGGCTGCCACTCCCACTCTTTCCCAAAGTTTATTTCATCCATAACTCGGAAGCGGTTATGTAAAAATTGCTTAAAGTGCTGGGTGACAATATTCACTATGTAGCTGATAGATACAAAACGGCGATTTTGCCTGGTGTCACGACATCGCACTTGCTATAGAGCTTCCTCGGTTAGCGCGGTAAGAAGCACTCTCAGTCTCTTTCTTGGTGTGGTCCAATCCGAGAAGAAAAACCAGCAGGGAGCTGAAGATTATAGATGTTGGACATCCGTGACCACGTTGCACGAGCCACTGAGTACTCCCGAAACACTACGACCCCTAACACCCTCTAACTGTTACTGCAAACGATCGCTACAAGTACGTAATTTGAGTCTAATCATTAGCGCGAGTTTTACAAGTTTGCCGGTGTGGCGGGAGCACTCAGAAGTAAAGCATTCCTTTGTCCTTCCCCTTAGCCATACGCAATGACGACGACGTTTCAGTTTAGACAAGTGAAAGACATGCTGATTTGGTGATACAGGCTCCGTACTATGGCGCAATGTGATGACGCAACACTTCAGAACAAAAAAGACAATGTTGACAAGCTTCTGAGGAAGGCGGGATAAATCTTGGTACAGGCAAGTAGTCAAATTTTGTAGCCCACCTAGCAGTGCCTATCTAGCAAAACAATTGCTAGATACGCTAGCTAGCGTATTTAGCATCAACAAACAAGACCGCCCCCGTCCCCGCCCCCATCCCGCTCTTGCGAATGTTAATTAGGGCTAAACCACGTGAGCGCCAGCCCACAGATACCGACCTCACTGTATCATCTGAGGAATTAACCACGTGGGCACCAGCCCACTTTCACGACTCTATCTGGTAAGCCATCCCTGCAACATGCCTTTCTTAATATTATAATTAGGTGCACGCCCTACTGTGTTGGAGTAAACCACGTCAGAGTGATACCGACCTCACTGTGTCATCTGAGGAATTAACCACGTGGGCACCAGCCCCCATATCGTAAGCCAGCCTCCAGCAAGTCCCTCGCACGCGCAACACGCGCTTCTTATTAGTTGCATGCACACCTACTATGTAAATAACTAAGACTGGGCACACGCCTCAGTCTTATAAAAACGGTGCATGCAAACGGAGATTAGTCAGAACAATAAAAAATGGCAGACCAGTTCTACATCAATTTACTCTCAAACGCTTCCACCGATGTATTCCCTAATAACACGATGAGTAAGTTCAGAGTTAAACTTGCTCATCCCGTGCACTTAGATGGGAAGTGGGAAGTTGCCCTGACAGAGGTGAATGTCCCGTTTGCAATTAAGAACGTCACGGACACTGTTAACGCTATATCTGAAACTAGTCTCTTTGCTCCTACACTCACAACAGAGCAAATTAAGTTTCGCGCAGGAGAAAACATTATCTTACCAATTCGACAATTCCTAACGAAACATTTAAAAAGCCAAGCAAGGATTCTACGTGTCACTGGACATTATGAGCTACAACTGCCACTCAATACCGGACTTGAGTTGAGCCTAGCTCTCCCTGCCAAGCTTGGTTTTCCTGAAAAGATTATTGGATGTTCGGAAGTGGATGAAGGTCAACCAGTAAAAGTATTGAAGTATCAAGAGGATACAGAAGAAAAAATTACTTTAATCACGTACCGCTCACGTACAACAAAATATGAAATTCCAGAAGGGTATTACGAGTCGGGAAAGGACCTAGTTGATGCAATAAATCATGCATACCGAACAAAGCTAGGGCTACCAGAAAGTGCACGTGTTTTGTTTTATAATCCATACAATGGAGTTTGTCAGCTGGAAGGTCGTAGCGAGGGTTATGTCACATTTCATCCATATTTGGCTCTGATGCTTGGATTCGGAAAAAGGACAACCCTTCTCAAGTTTTGCTGTAGCCCAGCGGGATGTCTGTCTTTTTTCCAGCACAAAATTATATCTTTATTTACAGTGACATCATCGAGAATGAAGCTGTCGGTGATATCACGGCACCTCTTCTCCGTTTACTCCCTTTCAGAGTGCAGAGTCGGAATGAAGTGATTTCATATTCTTTCACTAATCTTTACTATAAATATGTGATAGCAAAAGAACTGACCACCATTCAAATCGAACTGGCAAACGAGATAGGTGATTTCATTCCATTCATTGCCGGCTCAGGACGTGTTGGAGTGACACTGCATTTTCGAAAATGTATATAACACAGGCACCCCTGTTGCATAGCACATTATGGACGGGCAAACGTGATCAACCACTGCCAATTATTCAGCTCCTCTTTATCAAGTCGGATCTGGTTATTTCTCTGATTTAGTGCAGCAGTTTATACCTATACTAACGAAGAAGGTAGCTCCCTACGTGGGTCGAAAGCTCCTCGACACTGGACGACACATAGCAGAAGAAGTTAAGCAGGGATCAACGTTTAGAGAAGCTCTAAGGAAAGGAGTTGGTCGTACAATCCATTCAACACGTGACGAGTTGCTTCAGAGGCTCAGAGGAAAAGGAAGGAAAAGAAAACAATCTGTCAACAATAAAAGCAAACGTAAGAGGGTGGGTCGGTCAGTAAAATCCCTGAAGAAGCGAAGAAAGGTCGATTTTTTTACTACAGAAAATGTCTAGCATCGCAATAGTACATAAGAATTCCTGCCTCTGCACCACAAACCAATTGGAACTGTTTTCTCTTCCTCCAACAAACTTTTTCCTTGGAGAAGTCAGAATATGTGGAGTTTTTTCCAGTTTCTGCCCCTACAGCAAGTGGTGTAATCGAATATAATGTTCCAGGTCTCGGAGGTGGATTCTTTGACTTGCAGTCTAGTTTTCTACACATTCAATGCAAAATTGTACGGAAAACTGGAGATACAGCATCAAGTACAGTTGGCAGTACAGTGACACCAGATAGTGTGATACCTGTGCAAGCATTTGCATCCTCGCTCTTTCATCATGTCCACGTCTACCTTAATTCGACACTGGTTTCTAACTTCGAAAATTATGCTATCGTTCATACTTGACATAATAACAAATGCTAATACTGTTACTCAAACTCCACACCCTCTCTGCAATGCTCTACGAACCAGATCCAGTAGGAGAATCTGAAAATTTTGCCGCTCCTGTTGAGGCAAAAGGAATTTTTGCACGCTACAAACGGACCAAAGGTTCGGCACTCTGCGATCTTTATTCCCCTATCTTCAGTGATATATGTCAACAGGAAAAGTTTCTTCTCAATGGAGTCGACATAAGAGTTGTCCTTCGTCAGAACACAGATGATTTTCGACTTCTTGCACCTGCCAGCGAGACTGAAAAACACACTATAGAGTTTTCACGAATTGTGTTGTACCTGCGACGTGTGCAGGTTTCTCCAAGTGTACTCGTCGGCATCGAACGAAGACTTCAGACAACTCCAGCATCATACCTCCTTCGAGGATTAGAGATTAAGTACAGGACAATTGCTCCAAATCAATCTCAAGTGATTTTCGATGACCTTTACAGTGAACGAGTTCCCTCAAAGCTGACAGTATTGATGGTTAGAAGTGAAGCCTACCAGGGTAACAGACAAAGGAATCCATTTAAACTTGAAAATTTCAAGCTTAAGAGAGCTGTGCTTGATGTTGGTGGACAACAGTACACAGATGACTTTGACTTTCAACGATCGATCTACTCTAAAGGATATATGAATTTGCTTCACAAGCTGAAGCGGAAAGACATACCTCTAGCTCCGGCTGCATATGAGAAAGAAACGTTTATGCTCTACTACCATCTCACTCCAGATGTGGAAGTGCAGTCGCTGAGTCCAGTGGTACAAGCCAATGTTCGTCTCACCCTAACATTTGGTGGAAATCTTACAGAGGCTGTTACAGTTCTCTTTGTTTCAGAAACACCTCGTGTGCTAGAAATCAACAAAGACAGACGAGTCAAATTCGTATAGAAAAAAAAATGGAGGAATGGGAATTTTATGCAGCCTTTGCTCGAAATCACTGCACAAGACCACTGTTTCGTGGAACATTCGCATGCAATGAAATTGCAAGTCAAAAAGCTGAACCAGGGCTGTATGTTGTAAACACAGCTCCTAGATCCTCTCCTGGAGAACACTGGACCTTATGTTACATCTCTAAGAACAACAGCATTTCTTATTTCGACAGCTACGGCATACGACCAGTTTGCAAAGAAAGTTACCAGTTTATTCACCCAACATCTTCCTTTCACCTACAATGCAAAACGACTTCAGGGATATGGATCTGCTACATGTGGACTGTACTGCTTGTATGTAGGTAGTCTTCTAGCCTGTGGTTTCTCTCTTCAAGAGTGCACTCAGAAGTTTTCACCAACCAACTTCAGACACAATGACAGATTGATAGAAACACTTGTTCGAAAAATTTCCCAAGAAAAACAGAGGATATGTCATGCTGTAGTGTACTATGAGCATTCAATAAAATTTCCAGTTTGCAGGAAAAGAGCTTTATTTGTCACTTAATTTGCACACTATATAATGAATCATTGGTAATAAAAAAAAATCTCATCTGAGATAGGCTATTTACAAACAGTGACTTGCAAACAAAGACATTGTTGATGATTACATACATGCTATTAGAAACTGGTTATTTCATACACATACAGTCAAACTCCTTTATAGCGAACACCTTTTTAATGAAAATACCACTACAGCAATTTTTTTGCGGTCCTGCTGGAGCCCTATAGGTCCAATAATGGACATCCTTTTTAACGAAAATACCTTTACTGCGAATTTTTTTTGCTGTCCCCTGAGTTTCGTTGTAAAGAAGTTTGACTGTATAATCAAAAATTTTCTGACACGGATCATTTACAAACAGTGACTCTCATCTGAGACAGGCTATTTGCAAACACTGACTTGCAAACAAAGACGTTGTTATAGATTACATACATGCTATTAGAAAACTGGTTATCACATACTCTTATAATCAAATTCTTAGAAAACAGGTTATTTCACGCACATATAATCAAATTCGTCTGAGATGGTCCATTTACAAACAGTGACTTGCAGACAAAGTCAGTTGTTATTTCCATCTCAAATGCATGCAGCAATATGGGAAAGCAAACTGTCTCTCTTTCACTCACATCAAGAGCTACACATTACTTCAGGAAGACATGAAATTCATCAAACCAGGTCTCAGCTTAGTCATCACTCGTGGCTAACAAATATCCTCTAGCTCCTAACTCACAGTTGTAAGTAATCCCACACTGACAACCATAGATGTGGAATAATGCAAGTAGCTTTAGTTCATGGTTCTAACATGACATTGTTCTAATATATGACAAACCATAGCTATATGGATGTAACATCTTTATTACAATTTTTTTCTGTGGGACCAGGAATAGAAGGGCAACATCTGTTGCGGGGGTGATAACAGATGAGTTCCCTCCTACTCCGTATGCCAACTCTGTAATGAAACCTCGTGACGGTGCACACCCCAACACCATCGCTTCATTAGAGAGACCCAATCCGTACACATTAAAAAAATTCAACCATAGCCAAAAGGTAGCGTGTCAATTCCATCATCACAAATGAAAGCGTTTCGTATCAGTGGATTGAGGGCTATTTTTGTCACTGACAACTTTTTGTTGACATTGTCTTGTGCACAATGAGGTTCTGTTTAACTTTATGCATTGTGCCCTGCTCGAGAGCATACGCTATAACATAGAGAAGTATGGAGTAGTTTTTGTGCTTCACTTTGTTTAACACCCTTAGCGCGATTGTACTGCTTTTTGCTGCACAGATCGAGGGCGTACAGCTTTGGCTTCAGACAACAGAAGCCAAGAATGTGATCACGAGGAAGCTCATTTTTAAACTTTCCTAGTACCATCCTGTTTTTTGTCGAATAGAGTGGGTGATCAGGGTCATATCCAGAGTTGTCTAGATGCTCGTCAGCTAGTTCGTGGAGTACTTTATCGTCACTCAGCATCACAATGTAAGAATCAGTGTCCATGTATAGCAGTCGTGTATCAGGGGCTACACGGAGAAGATGGTTATGATAAAAATCAAACATCTTCAGCTTAGACAATTCCAATATTGTGAAGCCCAGGTACAGCGGTTGCTTCATGCGAAGAACAGACTGACTAAATTGGAACAAGATGACGTGAGAGCTCAGAGGGCGGAACTGTTTCAAGTTTGGTTTACGTAGAAGCTTCAACACTTGCTCATCTGTTACTGTGAGGCGACAATTTACGAATTTCCTGACTTGCATACATGTCCTGCCATATACACTATTAATCATTAGCTTTGATTGCTGTTTCTCAAATGCGTTTGTAGCTCGCTTCCGAAGTTCGTGATTGAAGTCGACATAGGATCGCAGAAAGGGCTTTTGATTGAACTTGAGAACCCTGTGAACTTTAGTGAGACGCAACCCCAATTGCAGATACAGTTGCAAATTGCGATAGTGGAGAAAGTACCTCTCTTTATCACATAATGTTAGCAACAGTTTTGCTTCGGTAGCTTTCTGTGGAAGATTGAACTTCTTCATGAGCACCTTCTGATAGTCTGACAATAGCTCATAACGAACGGACATTTTTTCAGGGGCAACGGGAAGATCTCTGTGGCGTTCATGAGTTGCTCGGTCATACACTAGGTCTACCTCAAGAAAGTAACCCACAGGGCTATCATCTCGTATCTGAGCTATATCCAAGTTAACAATTTCCTCCTCAGTGAGCCACTCAAATCCTCCGTAAGGCAATGGTTCTCTCATGACTGCTCCATACAGGCCATTTACATCAATGTAGTTAATTATTTTTTTTTCTTTTTCGGGATCAAACTGTTCTGTTCCTGGCACATTCGCAGTTGCTTTTCTCAGGGAGCACTGTGTGACACCTCCTCGTAAGCCATTCTCGATGTGCAG
The DNA here is from genome assembly GCF_037126465.1 of Ornithodoros turicata. Classification (NCBI taxonomy): domain Eukaryota; kingdom Metazoa; phylum Arthropoda; class Arachnida; order Ixodida; family Argasidae; genus Ornithodoros; species Ornithodoros turicata. The sequence continues at coordinate 205,695 of NW_026999396.1, read as the reverse complement.
GTACGCGTTGGGGTCGTTAATTAGTTCTAGTTCTACCTGACTCATTTTTAGTGCACAAGACATGCTTAATCCTGGAAGGGATACAAAATGAACGGTTCAATCTTGTGCACATCGAGTGTCCACTTTCGAAAGTTCTGAAACACATCTGCTAAAAGCAGTGTGTCTGTCAGAAGGTATAAGTCCGAATACTCTCCAAGACTCTTGAGCCGAAATTTTTCATACACATTCTGCGCGTGGTTGTAGTCTTGTTCACTTACTTCGGTTCCATTCAAAATGTTAAAGAACTTATCTCGAGGTGGTAGCGAAGGCTCATCATAGGCTTCAAAACTGGTGACAAAGTTATAACAGAAGACCCCCTTACGAACAACCAGCTGAAAGTGTTCCTCATTTGGAAAAAACTGGCGAAGGCATTGAAAGTTGGATTCACCTTTATCACGTAGATTTTTCACCAGTGTTTCAAGGCTTGCGTTCAGAAACTCAAACTGTCCAAGAATCGATAAGAGCCGATGTCAATTGCTTTAAATTTTTGACAGCTGGTGGCAATCACGTTGATGTCTGACTTCTTAAGCAGATGTAAATGAGACAGGAGAAAACTCATGTCATAGTTAGCATTATGTGCAATGATTGGAATCTTGGGTGGCACTCTCAGTTTCAGGTTACACGTCTGACATAGTGTTTGTCGAAATTCTCCGCTTACATGGTCATGGTCTCGAACTTTTTGTCTTTTAGCAAAGGATTCTTTGCAGATATTACAATGAGTGGCTGCTGTATGTTGACGCTCATTCTCTTCAGTCATTTCTAGAGGTGCAAAAGCATGTATCCATCCTAAAATTTCGTCATGCAATTTCCGCAGCAGCTCCATAAATACTGTGACACAATTAGGACCCACGGAAAAAGATGCTTTTGCAACACGTGTGAGTCGGATGCACGTATAACCAAAAGGCAAAATGAGGAAGGACAGTGATCCTCATACACGTTTGTTTCTCCAAACAAGGTGACAAAACACTTTCAAAATCATATACACAGTAGAAAGGGACTTCCGACATGAGATGTTCCCCGGCAAATGCTACCGTCTCTCCTTTCTTAGGGTAAATTGTCTTAGCAACCTTCTGATGCAAACCATCTTTAAATGATCACTGAGGATTCTGTCTGATGAGAAGCCCATCATACACCTCTTGCAATGAAACCGTCCGCTAGGTTGAAATAATCCATTAAAATTTGTGATAAGCAGAAAATGAGAGTCGATTAGCAACAGATCCACATGTTTCTCACGCTCGTCATCGACAAACCTTGATGGGGTACAGAGATTTGTCTTCCCTTTCGTAGGCGTACACATTGATACTGATACCATTATTTTTTTCGAATGCTTCAACCTCTTTTGGGGAAAGCTACCGGGAATGTTTTCGGAAAAACATACTCAGAAATATATGGTCTGTACGAAGATGCCCTACGCCTGCGATAACCAGTAGCAGGATGCAGTGGCAGCTATTACAGAGAAGGCAAAACACATGTTCTGCTCATCTTCATGCAAACCAAAGTCCACACACAACAGAGAACGAAACTTATGCTTCAAATTCTTGGCGGTAACTCAAACTGGGCACATCCAATCAGTTGAGGCATCAAACGTCCAATGTTCATGATACAGGCATGAATGCGAAAGAGAAAAAAAACCTGAACCTTCTACTTCGAGGTTTTCCAAATTTGTGCTATTTCAGCAGTCCACTTGAGTGATAGAAGGTTCTACATCTGCCTCTGACCATACTGTCACTACTTTGGAAGGCACGAAACTAATTTCGAGCTGTAACTCATCGTCCTGGCGTGTGACGACCAAGTTCCACTTTAAGCAATACAAAATAGCGCAGTGGGAAACCAAAGTGTCGTAAGACATCAGCAATGTACTGTCTGTACTCGTGAAAAAAGGTTGTAACATCATGTCCGCTAACGTCCCTGTCGTGTAATGTAGCTCGAACCGATTAGTATAGTTTCGCAGTGTGCACAAAGTCTCACAAAAGGAATGCAGGGGGCTTGAAGATTGTGAACATTTGCCAAGTGAATCTGAAGACCTAATGCTGTTGCATAATACTGCCGTTCGTGCTGGGCACATAAGTGACACGTCACCATATCTCATCACTTTCTCTTCGAATTGGTGAAGATAATATCTGGCGAAATGACTTTTTTAACCATCTTGGTAAACCGTTCTTTCTTCTCCATTTTGAGATTTGGAAGCAGTCGCATTTCCTCTAGCTCTTCCTCCGACAATTTTTTGAAGCGTCCAGGTAGATACACTTTCACTGGCTTGTCGTTTTCCATGCGGAGCTCCACGTATACGGCCTCGCCATACATAGTGTCAATTTTCTGAATGTCCGCACTTCAAACTTTTCGTTTTTGGGTATGTTGCTCATTTTCTGAATTTCACCGTCACCACATTTTTTCAGTTTATCAACTTTTCCATGACGGATGACATAGCTTACTTGTGTTATGGAGGCTTCGCTGTTATGATGACAATTTGCTTTCTCCTCTTGCTGTATAGAATGAACTGAAAGAGAAGAATAGATTTGTAAACTCTTACATCTTCCACAGGAATATGTAACACACCTCCTCAGTCTGACGTTCTGAATGAAGAACCACTCTCTATGTCCGCTCTTATATAGCGATTGCATGCAGCTCCCTAACATGTGTGCACAGCCTTGAACGTCTACATCCTTGCAACGTTATACGTGAAGACATGTTTCAGCGTGTCCTATCTAACTTCATTGGTCTGGTAACCAACATACCTACGTGCACAACCTTGAATGTCTACAACCTTGAACGTGTGTACTTCGACTTTGGGCAAGCTTAGAGCACAGACTTGTCTTTGCTTTTGTTGTAACCTTCCATTATGGAATGCTCCTGGTCTGATAACTAACACGGCTGTGCGCAACCTTGAATGTCTACAACCTTGAAGGTCTGTATTTCAGTTTAGCCAATCTGAGAGTGATGTACAGGCTCGTCTTTGCTGTAACCTTCCTTTATGTAATGTTGTGATTTCATAGCATGCTTCATTCGTTTGCAAAAGATGGCTGAGGTTGGACCTTATAGGTTTACCACTCCGGTCTCAATGACCATATCAGGTCAAAGCCAGAGTGGAAAGACGACACTTGTTACACGTCTAATTAAACATAGAGCTGCTGTCTTCGACAAACCATTTGATCATATATTGTACATATACTTGTACAAACAACCAATCTTTGATAATTTTCAGAGGTAACCTTCAGTCAGGATATTCCTACTAATCTGATACTGTAAGAAATTCTTTAATTATATTTGATGATTGCTTAGCCGACAAACAAAGGCTCAAAGAAATCTGCAATTTTTATGTAGCTGGCTGTCACCACCTCAACTGTTCAGCTATTTTCATAACACAATATTTATTTATTAATGATCCTCTGTATAGATGCATTCAGTTTAACAGCAGTGCCTTAATTTTATGTCGTTCCGCCCGCACTGCGGACCAAATGCAAATACTTTCACGACAACTGTTTGGTCGAAAGAAAGTGAACTACTGCCAAGTATATATAAAGATGCTTGCAAGAAACCATATTCATACCTTGTAATTGACCCTATCCCAAAACTGTTCAGACCAATTAGGGTGTGGACTAATATATTTCCAGACGACCAGCGACAAATAGTATATAAAACATGAAACGTGTCAAGAAGAATATTCATTTCCTTCAGTTGCTTTGCTGATGCAAAGTTGCCGGAGCAACGTTATTTTCTCCTGGAACATGCTACGAGAGAGCAACTAACTGCTATTCGAGAGATTTGTATGAATCTTTGTAAAGGAAACATTAAGGTAGCTCCAAGAGTGAGAAATCAGTTGCAACCTTATGCAACACCTATCCGCTTTTTGGCAAAACGAGACACTACAGGAGTGAAGAAAGTTCGAAAGGTATTGCAACAATCTGGTGGTTTTCTACAGTTCCTTTTGCCACCTTTGCTGGGTCTCCTCTCGACTTTAGGTGGAAGGGCGATAGCAAAAGCAATCGGAGTGTAGTCGATGCAGAAATACGAGCTTGTGCCTTACCGGGAACCCCCATCCCACAGATATTGAAGAAAGATGAACCAGACGATATCAAAGCAAAAGAGATAATCCAATATCTTCACTCCTTGCTACATCCCACTGTGAGTGAGAGCACACCTACACTGGGTTCAACAACAGCGAGAGAAGAGGAAACACAGACGAGGAAAAAAGTAATACTGTCGTTGATTTCATGAGCAGTGGCTATAAAATCAGATCAGAAAACCTATTACGTCTTCTGGAACCAACGATCTCATGGGATAGGAAAACATTTCAGATAATTGTCGACGGTGAGCGAGTAGACAATACTAATATAATTGACCTCGTATACTATCTCGTGACGAAAGCAAGAAATGTTCAAAGACCACCCTATTTTGATCGGATTTTGCCGCTATTGGTCAAGCTAAACTTACCAGCACTTATTGTGCACCCATCTCGTCTTCAAAAACATACAGCAGAGAAAACTCTGGCCACTCCTTCACCTCATTCCGTAAGTGAAGCTTCCACACCTCGACGTGCGTCACCACCGCTCACACGAGCCGCGAAGCGCGCACGACAGCTCACATGGACACCGTACTGAAATCCGAGGAGAGAGGCTACTTCGAAGAAGAAAAAATACTGTCACACTTCCCTCCAAGACATCATAAAAAGGTATTAGCTATGCTTCAGCTGATGACAACGGTTCTGGCTTACGACGAGTACGGAAGAGTTATCTGTCACGGAAAGGTGGTGCCACACTCATCTATTGTTGAGCTTTTGAAGTACGAACTTCACAACAGGCAACCTCCCTGGATGAGAGGAGACGTTTCAGCTACAATCAACGCTTATCTATCACTCGATGCTCTTAGAGTTTGCAGTAGGAAGAAGTACTAATGGCAGCTTACTATGACCCGCAACATGTCGGCAGCTTTGGTGGAGTGCAGAGACTTGCTCGAGCCATAGGCGAAAAGAAGGACAAAGTCACTAAATTTCTGGAGACAAGTGATGTGTACAGTTTGCATAAGGAATACAAGCGACCCACGAAGTTTCGAAAAACCATTGCACTTGGACTTCGTGAACTATTCCAGGCTGACCTAAAGGATTTGCAAAGTCTAAAGAACCAGAACGATGGTTTTCGCTATTTGCTCTTTTGTATAGATGCTTTCTCTCGGCTTCTTGCATTGTACCTATTCGTAATAAACGATCTCCGAGGTTATTCGAGCTTTTAAACTTGCCTTTAAAAGAATTGGGACACCCAAGCTTTTGCACACAGATCGTGGAACAGAATTTACAAACAAGGTGGTACAACAGTTTCTGAAAGCAAGGGGGATCCGGCTCATCCATACAAATTCTCCTATGAAGGCCAGTATCGCCGAGCGATGTCAGCGAACAATTGTGACCACACTGTACCGTATCTTCACTTTCCAGGGTCACAAGCGATATGTGAACATTTTACCTCAAGTAGTGAAAGCTTACAACAATCGCGTACACAGATCGCTTTCTGCCAGACCAGTGGACGTAAAGAAAGAAAACGAGCACATTTTCCGAGAGAGACTGTACCCCAGCCCGGTTGGACCACCAAAAAAGCCGCGCTACAGCGTTGGAGACGTAGTGCGAATAGCAAAATACAGACATCAGCTAATAAAACGTTATTTAGGGTCATTTACGTCAGAACTCTTCGTGGTGAGAGCGATCAAGTTAGGGTATCCTAACACGTACCTATTACGTGATCTTAAAAATGAAGACATCATTGGTGGGTTTTATGAGAGTGAAATTGTACGAGTGAGAGAGGTTCCAAAAGTAGAGAAGATCATAAAACGACGAGTTAGAAATGGGAAGCTCAGTACTTGGTTCAGTTCACTGGCAGTCTGGACAAGAAGTGGATTGCAGAAAATTACCTTGGTTTGTAATGACCAGTCAAGACAAGTCAGCCGCCGATGACACAACATGGCCTGAGGTTGATCCTCGGCTTGATGGCGCATGGTTGTCATCATCAGACGCAGATGAAGAGCAGCCTGTGCTAGGTAGAGATGTGTGTGGCAGATGGAGAAGAGGTTACACACACGAATTTCGGATGCAGCCTGTGTGTCGTCTCAAACACGTCTCCTACAAAGAGATATTGGAATGTGGGTTAACACAAGTAGGCAGAACTTCGCTCGTGGAAGCTTTTAAAATTGTGACGGATATGGTGTTGTTTCAAGCGCTGCCAGATCAACCTCCTGACAGGGTTACTTGGAAAACTGCAAAAACAATGTATGCCAGAGTTCACACCGCCTGTACGTTTGCCTCGGAATCACCTTTTGCCTTACTTGCTGAATGGTCACGTCACGTGGACGAAATTTTGACATATGCTGACGAGGTTGACGCTATGCATCTTGCTGCCGAGAGTCTATGTTTCATGGAACAAGCCGAGTCTGAAGGTTGGCACTACTTAACAGGCTACATCAGCAAGCTAACACTTGACCTCTTCAAACATCGACTGGTGCACAATGGAGCATAAAAAAAAAAATCACCGCTCATGTATCAGGGAAATAAAAATGTACATTTGTACTAAGCCCTCTCATTTCATTGTGAGTGAACAGACATGGATAGATGTTTGTGTGTTCTCTTCTCCGTTGTGTGGCACACGTTTTTGCTTGTTGTGGTGATCATCGAGCTAACGAAGCTTCCATCCTCTTCCCTTCAGCTTCATCAGGGCAATTGCAGCAAAGAAGCTGAACTGGAAAAATATGTTTATGTACATTCGTGCCCTTCTGACTTGCTTGTGGTACGCATTTGGAGTGAAAACGGTAAACCGAAGCGTTCTGGTGTTACCCTAACACGAAACGAAACACGCCAGCTGCAAAATGCTTAGAGACAGCCAATCTTACAAGGACCTATTACGATAACGAATGCTCAGATGTATGCTGTTTGTGCTTAGAACGTGAGTTAAAACTTCGCCGTTGCCCAGGCAACATTTACTCTCTTGGCAGAACAATTGGTCGACATCACTCTGGCTATGGAATCTCACTATCTAAAAGGGCTGTGATCTCACTGTCCTTGTATCTAAATAAAAAAAAAATGTAACTGTTTGCAAACGTTTTCACTTCCTGTGATGGGCTAGGAAAGCATTCCTTAAATCACAAAGACCTGCATGTCGCCACTGAAAGCGAGAGGCATGAAACCTTGTCGTTCCTCATATTTGCATTTCCATAAATGACTTGCATGTTCATAGAAAAGCATTATATATAGTATATGTATTGCAAAAGAGGAGGGCAAATCCATGTACTTACCACAGTCTGTCTTTCCAGTCAAACACTCTCACGGAGAAAAAAAATCTTCATCTGGAATCCCGAGTGGATTAACTTGAAAAAAAAAAGTTTTCCACCTCTTCTCCATTGTATAGCACACATTTTTGCCTTGTTGTCAAGGAAGATGTCAAACTCTTCCCTTCAACCTCTTCGGAGTAGTTACAGCAAAAGAAGGAAGATGAACTGGAAAATATGTTTTATGTCAAAGCAAAATCAAACGATAAAAAAAACACCGTTTCGCTAAGTTTAAATGCAAAGAAACATGCAGTAACAAGACTGAACATTTCCTAAAGTAGGCTTTCCCCCAATGCACGTAGGAGTTGGGTGAAGACTAGCTACATCTCACAAATGAAGGTAGACACATTCCTTTCTTTCTGACCTGTTTGCCATTGACGTGCAGGTGAAGTGTTCTGTTGTTACCCGAACATGAAATGAAAAAGAGAAGCTAAAAAAAATGCTTAGAAGAAGTCGATCTTACAAGCCCAAAATGTGAGATGACCCTTCAACCTCGTCGGAGTAGTTACAACAAAGACGATGAACTGGAAAATATGTTTTATGAAGAACCAAAGTCAAACAATTTAAAAAAACACCGTTCCGCTGAATTGAAATGCAAAGAAACAAGCAATCCAGCAAGACTGAGCATTTCCTAACGTTGACTTCCCGCAACGCACGTAGAAGTTAGGTGAAGCCGACTTGTAAATTAGCAATGTCCTCCAAAACATACAACGCAATGCAATGTCCTAAATAAAAAAAATAATGTTGTACTGTTTGCAATCGTTTATTTTTTCATTTCATCTACTGCGATGATCTAAGAAGGTGCACTTTAAAATCACAAAGATTGCATGTCGGCAGCGGGAAGGAATGAACCTCTTTTCTTTTTTTCTTTCACCTACATGCATTCCATAAATGGCTGTGACCTTGCACGCTCACAGGGGAAGAACTTATAACAAGAGAAGATAAAAAAGCATGTACTCACCTTAGTCTGCTTTTCCAGTCAAACACCCGCACGGAAAAACCTGAGCTGGAATGTCAAGTGAATCCACCTGAAAACAATCAAGTGGCATTCACTTGACATTCCAGCTCAGTCCGGAAAGCGTTGCGGACGAACCGTCTTATATAGAAGTCGCTTCGTTTGCCTATGAGAGTGCAGCGTCGACCGTCTCGCCCCAAAGACGTGATGAGGAAAGTGATATTATCGTTTATCCTTGAGAGGTAATTACGGCTTTACCCGGGCTGGCTCGCTCTGTTCAGAAGTCAAAGCAGTCAGCATGGAGGTGGCTGTCATTAGTATACTGCGTCTTTTTTTCTTCTTCTTTTTCCTGCGGCGCAACATGTATCGCATAGTAATTATTTTTCCTGTTTTCGAGTTGCAAAGGCGACACCGGCTAGAGTAAAAAGGTACGACCTTTATCCAACGAGTTGTCTTATATGCAAATGCTTGCTATTGCAATAACATCGTGTATCTTCGAGCGTTTATTCGACTTGCTCGTGTACTCATGCAAATCAGCAGAAGAGATATCACAGTCTGAGTGGAAACAGCGTGACCTTCAGCCATCCCGTCGTCTAATATGCAAAGCGTCGCTAACACAACAACATCTTAATGGAATACGGAAAAGTGATCTTATCATTTCTCGAGAGTTAATCCGTGTCGTACACAAAAACGGATTAATGGGGAGAGGTAGCCTGGTCGACTGCAAGTCCAAGCATGTTTAATGAAATCTCTACAATGAATATCATGATGTTCCCCCATGATGCGTCGGATGTCGAATTTCGAAGCGGTAAGCCTTTTGTCGGTTACACGCCCTTAGCACCCTGTCCATAATCACTTCTCAATACTAGCTATGCCATATCCTTGCAATTCGCAACGATGTTGTGGCGGGGGGGCCGGTGCATTTTTCTTTTTTCGATCGGTTGTCGAAGGTCAGAGCTGTAGGCTTTTTTTTTTATTTCCGGTTACGCTCTTAGCGCTCTGAAGTTTAAGTATATACTGTCTCCTCGCACTTCGGAAGGAGTCGATTGGCTCATCAACCATTTCCATTAGGTAGACGATAGCGAGGTGTCCTACTTGTCGACTTTAAAACGTAATAAGAAAAAAAATATTTGAACAATGTTGTGCCATGTACGAATCGAGCTATCGTTTTATCCTTGCAGGGATCCAATAAACAAAATACAGAAGCCGACACTGAAGATTTTTGTTTAAGTTTAATTTGTACAAGCTTTCGCGTGGAGGTCCACGCTTCCTCTGTATTTGTTTATGGGACCTACAGGACTTGACTCCCCTCTTCGTATACGCTTTTGCAGGATCGAGTAAGAATTGTGCAACTATCCATAAAGAATTAATGTTCGTAATCTTATTATTATTTCATTTTACTAAGATCCTTAGATGGATGAACGGTTATGGCACATTTCTGATTTCATAACTAAGCTAATTATTCATTGTTAACGTAGTTTGTTTAAAACAAGAGGTATATCATTCTGATGGAACTACACAATTAAGATGACATTCAGTGAGTGCATCCTACAGGCAAGCAAAGGGGTTGGTGCCCCCACGTGGTCAGCCACAACTGGTCAGGTTTAAAATCTGCGAGAGGGTGGAGGTAAACTTATTAAGAAGTATAACGACAGCTTCGTGGGCTGGTTCAACCTTCGTGAGATGATGGGGTGCTGCTGTAGTGGGACTGGGGGGTAGTTCAGTCATAATTAAAATACGATCTTGCAACTGTGCTTTTATGTAGTTCCTTCTAATCTACAGTAGGCATGCAACCTAATTATAATAAGAAGCGCGTGTTGCGCGTGCGAGGGACTTGCTGGAGGCTGGCTTACGATATGGGGGCTGGTGCCCACGTGGTTAATTCCTCAGATGACACAGTGAGGTCGGTATCACTCTGACGTGGTTTACTCCAACACAGTAGGGCGTGCACCTAATTATAATATTAAGAAAGGCATGTTGCAGGGATGGCTTACCAGATAGAGTCGTGAAAGTGGGCTGGTGCCCACGTGGTTAATTCCTCAGATGATACAGTGAGGTCGGTATCTGTGGGCTGGCGCTCACGTGGTTTAGCCCTAATTAACATTCGCAAGAGCGGGATGGGGCGGGGACGGGGGCGGTCTTGTTTGTTGATGCTAAATACGCTAGCTAGCGTATCTAGCAATTGTTTTGCTAGATAGGCACTGCTAGGTGGGCTACAAAATTTGACTACTCAGGCAGTATGGACATAAACGCCATCGTGAAGCAACACATCAATAGGATAGCTGCTGCCCCAAATACAAAGTGAGATACGTGGAATTAAGATACGTGTAACACGGGGAAAAGGTGCTGACGACAAGTATCGAACCTGAGTCCTCTGACTTCCCTTCAGTTCGAGTACAACAAGTTCGACGTGGACGGACAACGAGTGTTTGTCGGCCGCCTCGGCTAATTCTCACTCACCGTTTTAGTCGTTTATCCACATCGCTCAGCCTCATATGTGAATCGGTGAGAGAATGAAAGATGTAAGTGAGAATGAAAATGGTGTGATTGGTTGTCCGACCTTCCTGTATTTCAGGCACTATCTCAAGGGAAGCCATGGCTGAGGTAATGTAATCCTCAAGAAAAAAAAAAACTTCGCGGAAACGGCACCACAAGTGCCTGACGACTGCTGCCTCGTCGGGCATTTGACGGGCAGCGCGTTCAAACACACGGCCCACCTGGAGGCGGACCGCGTCATCAAAAGGAGCTGCTCCCATTCGCCTCGTATTACCAACTGCACGATGTGTATTGTCATCGAGCAGGAGAGCTACCTATGGAGGTAGTCCCCTTTGGACAGGCACTAACTTCACGTTACAGTCCTACAAGCTAGATAAGAACTGTCTAGGAGAGTTTACTTTTCGTACTGGCCATACCACGCGAACAATCCAAACACGGGAGGGTCGCTGCAGAATGCAGTACAGTCCTAGCGAGTTGGCGAGAACATGATTTGCCGCTCACCCTGAACGTGGCGGGGAAGACGAGTAGACGTTAGCCAGCCGCGAGATCGCTCCACAAGAGACTGTAGACAACTGGAGGATGCGACAGGCGTAATCTTCCTCCCATGGACATGGAACAGAGTTTCCATTCCTGACGTCAACACCTTTTCCTTTGATACCTGTATTCTTTATTTCCGGGTGTTTCACGCGTTTGTGTCGTCCATACTTCTGGCCTGCCTCGGCTAATTCTCGAAGTTCAGATGCACGTACTCTGATTTTCTGACGACAAGAGATTAGTCCCTATAGTGGCGCTTTGTCGACTCTTCGTCGTATTTCGCCACAAGAGCATTCCCCAGTGGAGACGACTAAAACACACGCTTTCCATGTCTACAAGGGGTGGCAATGGCGTCTCGTCATCACGAAGCACAACCGAATATACGGCAGTGGTTCTCCGACTACTAATAAATACGTATGGCGACTGTCAAGCGACTAGGATACTTCTTTACAGATGACATTTCTGGAGTGTACCGGGATTTGTCGAGTACAAACTCAAGAAGTACTTAGTATCTGCGGAACGGAGTGTAGGCTACAGAAGTACTTTTACACCTTCTGTTCTGACCTCTTTAAACTCACTGAAAAGTAGTCGGCTTTAAAGCTCGCTTAATGTTGCAATCTGCGTCAAAGAACTCCTGTGTCACATTAAGTGAAGTAAAGGCCTCAAGTCGGGAGCACCGATATTCCGAACACCAATCAACAACAGCCTCCAGTAGAAGACCAATTCTCATTGAAGAACAAACTTCAGTCCTGCGGAAGGGCACCCACTGCGGAATAATCTGCAGTCTCCGTCAAATAGTTTGTCGGATCCTAAATGCATGCATGTTCGTTGACGCGGTAACAGCACCAGGTACGCGTACTGCTTCGATATGAGCCCCCAAAACTACTTCATGACAAACAGTTTTAGAAAAGTTTTCATGCTGCGGATGCCCGGTCAGCTAGCTGCAAGTCATCGTGTTGTGAGACGGGACAACTAAGCCGGGTTGGGAGGTGGTGAGGTATCATGAAGTATCTTACGGCCGACACACTTGAGCTTCAGAAGGGCGTCTCGTTCACTGGTCTTGTAAGCACGCACTCTTCTTCGTCTGCTTTACTTTAGGTTCCGACTTGCCCTGCGCTTTTTTACGTGTTTATTCGTTCAGCTTGCCTGGATGGGATGTCTACGCACGGAACGTCGAACGTCAGCTCTTCGCAAAGATCGTGGACGAGGATCTGTGTCACAAAATTCCCTAACAATTCGGAATCACTACGGAAAAAAATATCACTGGAAAAATTCGAAACAGCCACAGTAACGCGAAGAAAACTGCATATTGCGTAACGGGCCGTTCACGCAACATGGGTTTTACGCAGGTGTTTGCGCGATGCCGAACAGGAGGTGTCATGACATTGGTTGCGTGTAGGATGAGTTCCAGAAAAGTTTTCTTAGTGCGATTGGATGCACCCCGAAGACGTTTCCTAGCATCCTGAGATCCCTAGAATGCCAGGCGAAGTTGTCGTCGTGTGCTCTCCCTCTGGTGCTCCTTCTCGAGAAGCCGTACCGAAAATGCTGATCGAGGGTACCGGGTTTGCGACTAATCAGAGACGCCGAAACCAATGAGAACGCTCTCAAATATTGAGATAGGCAGACACATCACACTTGGAAATACCCCTTGGCTAGTTCCATCTCAAATCGAATAATCCGATTCACTTGATGTCTCGAATGATTGGGAAAAAAATATGTTGATCGGTGAGTTAGCAGAAATGAACGCTTCCGGAATTCTCTGCGCTGCCCGGTTCCGGAAATAGAACAGGAGGAAAAAACGGCCTCTCAGAAGACGCTGTCATCGCGCACAGGTTTGAGCGTTCTCTACAAGGCTATTTATCGTAGCATTGTAGTCATTTCTTGATCTGGCTTTAGATCACCTAAGGCACAATAGGCTCCTGAGTTGGCAGTGCTGTGTCGGTTTTTGTTTGTCTGCAAAAAAAAAAAAATATCAAAGTTGTCTCAAAGCGCCGAAGTGCACCATATTCACTGCAACTTTGCGGGCGATATAAAAAACGGATAAGATTGAGCTTTATGCCCTCTAATTATCATTCATAGGGCTATCATATACCATTCGTTACTCTACTCTCTCAGGAACGTAAGAGATACCTCTTTAAGTCGCACCATACCACCGAAAAATGACGAATTTCGGAAGCCTTTATCTAAAAAAAAAACACCAAAAACTTTCGTCGAAAATTTTATATGTTATAGGTAGTCCCTTGGACTATGCAGAGAAGAAAAATCAAAATTCGGACTTGATTGGTAGGCGCGCTGTGGATTTTTTGCCATCCCTATGCGCGGAGCGCTTTCAAGCGATGGCACTGTGTCCCGCTTGTTGTGAAATCGAATTTTCCAAAGGGACTTTCAACTTCTGTCTTCACATGAAAAGTAACTGCTAGCATTTGAAGCTGTTGTGAGCGTTTGCGTTCATAACAGTGTTGTAAGCGCTGAATGTAGATTGTGGAGCAACCAGATGTGGTCGCATTTCTTGTGGGATATCACACATGCATTGCAAGTGTTGGGAGCCCGTGAAGAGCGGAATGCTTTATAATACTTTTGCGTCTTTATAAGAGGAATATTTGTCCACAGTGATCATATCGAAGCATCTTTACAGTACACAGAATAAAAACAATTTGACAGCGAAGAATACGAGGTAACGAAGGTAAGAAGATAACGTAAGTAATGCAGAGCATCCATCCTGGGTGGATGAGAGTGCTCGTGTCATGAACTGCTTTAGGCTGTTGTAGGAGCCACTTTCCTTAACGTTACGTTTGATGGCAGGTTCTTGACAGGTTTTCTTGATAGGTTCTTCTCACGTTACATGCTAACTCGCTGCAATCCTGGCCTCTCCTCCGGGACGTTCCTGGCAAGGCAACGCCGAAAGGGGTCTCCAGTTTACGGCCTCTCTTTCTGCCCATTTATTCACGTATTTGGGAGTGTTTCCGCTGTGCATATGCATTCACCAACTTCCGTCTTTACTTAAGCGGTGTGACGTTAATGGCTTCAGATGATATGATTTCTTCGACCATGTCGGGCTGGTGCACAAACGGCTCACTCTGTGAGCTTCCTTGGAATGTGGGTGACATTGCTGGATTTGCTGTGATTCAGCCACCTTTGCTGTGAAGCACTTCAAGCAGCTTCTGTACAGCTAGGCCATTTCTGATACGCCATCGGTTTGATCCGCTAGAACCACATTCTTTATGGCAGCTACGACGATCTCTGAAGCAACGCGGAAGTTCTTTGTCCGAAGCACTTTTTTCCTGTGTGTGAGGCGGTGGTCAGCGCAATACACGCGGTCAGCTCTGTACAACAAAGATGCCATCGAGGTGTCTTCCGAGAGTTAATCCGACTGGGATTTTCCCATGGTCGCAGCATGTCGAACCGAAGAGCATATTGGACTGTGGCGCCAGTCGGGCTGTTTCAGTAAGGTTCACAAAAGGCACCATGAATTAGCCTTGAATGTGTGCGTTAGACACTACACAACGACACCTTCCTGTGTGTGATTTCCACCGTCCGAGGTCATGGAGCGGTAAGAAAGGAAATGTTTCAAAGAATGCTGGGGGTCACTGCGTCTCTCCTGACTTGTTTGTAATTACCCTGAACAGATATACCTCTTACAAAGATGTAAAAGCATTCTGTTCTTCACGGGCTCCCAGCATTGCAATGCATGTGTGACATCCCGCAAAAAAGTGCTAGCACATCTGGTTGCTCCACAATGTACATTCAGCGATTACAGCACTGTTATGAACATAAACGCTAAGAACGGCTTCAAACTGTACTAATTACTTTCATGTGAAGACAGAAAGTTGAACACTTGAAAGTTGAAGACAGATGAGTAGAAGTTGAAAGACCCTTTGGAAAATTCGATTTTGCGACACGCGGGCCACGGGGCCACCACTTGAATGCGCCCCGTGTATAGGGGTGGCAAAGAATTCATAGTGGCAAAGAATTCCGAATTTTGATTTTTCTGCTGTGCATAGTGTAAGGGACTACCTACGCCATATACAATTTTACAGCATAATTTTTGGTGGTTTTTTTTAGATAAAGGCTTCCGAAGTTCGTCATTTTTCAATGGTATGGTGCTACTTAATGAGGTATCGCTTACGTTCCTGACAGAATACAGTGACAAATGATATATAATTTGATAGCCCCATGAATGACAAATTAAACGGCATAAAGCTCAATCTTATCCGTTTTTTACATCTCCCGCAAACTTGCAGTGAATACGGTGCTTTTCGGTGCTTTGAGTCAACTTTGACATTTTTTTGCAGAGAAACAAAAACCGACACACCACCGCCAACCAAGGAACATATTGTGCCCTAGGTGGTCTAAAGCGAGATCAAGAAATTACTACAATGCAACAAGAAATAGCCCTGTAGGGAACGCTCAAACCTGCGCGCGACGACATTGTCTTCTGAGAGGCAGTTTCTTCCTCCTCTCCTATTTCCCGAACCGCGCAGCGCAGAGAATTCCGAAAGCGTTTATTTCTCCTATCTCACCGATGGCTTCAACATATATTCTTTTCCTCGAGACATCAAGTGTACCGGATTGTTCGATTTGAGATGGAAATAGCCTGCACTGAGTGGCACTGGCGTACATAAATCGGAAACTGCTTTTACAAATACAAGAAGAGCTTGCGCTCTGGAAAGGAAGGGTGGAACTAAAGCACCGTAAGCATGCTTTTGTACTGTTAACAAAGAGAGGTGACGGAAGATAAATAACGAGGCAATGCCATGCCTTTGAAACCGGGTGAGAGGAGAGAAATGGAGAAGCTGCAAGACAGCGTAACCCAACATATTGGCGTGAGACAAGTTCCACGTCCATGCTCGCAATCAATGCGACCGGGCGCATCTTCAAATGTTGTCCTCCGCTAGCACGCAGTTGGAAACAGTTGGAAATTGGAAACTGGAATGCAAGACTGAGCAGTGAGTTAACATAAGGCTTTCCGTGAAGCTGCGTGTATCTGTAGCAGAGGCTTTCCAACTGTTGACTGAAGCCAGGTGAGGAGTGCTTGCCACCGTCACATGCGTTTGACCAACACAAGCGATTTTCGGAGGGCAGGGAAACTGTGCGTGCAAGATGACAATACATCCGGGCACCACACACAGAAGTTAATGTAAATGTTGAGAGTTCGTGATGTGATTTGAAAAGACCGAAGGCTACGTATTCAAGAAATAACGGAGGAAGCTAACTTGGACAAGGAAACTATTCAACAGATTTTGCAGGCCAAGTTTAACATCAAAGACAGAAGAATGGAACATCGCAACCTCTTCCAATGTTCCAACATTGTTGTTTCCTGTGCGTGGGCACTATGACCGACTGTCGCCTTGCACACTTTCTCTGCTCTCACTATAAGCTGCAGTCATAGTTGACAGGTCCCTGCCGCAGAGTCGTTCAGTGTAACGAAAACTGACAGAGGGCTTGCAGACGACTTTCTTTGATTGTGTGCCCAGTCGCACTGAGTGATACCACAGAGCTGAGACTTTCACGCCAACCCGTTAGATCATGAACTGTGGTCTCCATTTCTCTCCTCTCACTCGCGGTTTCAAAGCTACGGCACCAGCCTCATTAGCGTTGGGTCATACCTCTTACGCTGCCCTGCAGGGTACGGCGGTACATTAAGTGCCCACACCGGTGGAAACTGAAAAGGAGGGACGCAATGCTCAGCTTGGCAGTCAGTTACTATTCATCGTTGCCTTGAGTGATACGACATGTAGTACATAGCTGCACAGCAAAGTGGAGTTGTTTTGGCCAGTTAATTACACTGACACAAAAACATAGCGCAAAAGGTAAAGAAAAAATGCACGCAAATTATTTGCGTGAAGTCTTCCCCGTAGGCAGTTGGTATAAAGCTGTTGGTTGCTTGTGTGGAAAGTGAAAAGCCCAGTAACTGACTACTCCAAATCTTTGCATTGGCTACAGTAGTTTCCAAATTTAGAGAAAGGATATAATAGAATATATTGTGTACACAGAGGCTTCAAAAACGACGAACCTAACAATGCTTGAGTGATACAATTGGTGCGTGTAAGACAAGCTTAAGTCAAATGCCTCAAAGAAGCTCGCTTGGAGCTGGACAGCCTGAAGATGCAGCAGTGAGAGGCTAAAGTCTAAGCAGAGCTGTCAAGAATGTTCCTGTGCCAGTTGAAAAACCGAATCACTGGGGATAGGGCGCGCGACTCAGTCACCTTAAAACACAACCTTTCCAGTGAGCACAGTGTGTTGTACGGCTTTTTGTACACAGTTTAAAAAATCCTGAAAGAATAGCCAAGACAGCCTCCTCGATGTCGGTTACACGAAACAACAATGTCTTGACCACATAGAGGTGCATAGCTCAACGTCTGCAATTGTAGAGAGAATGGCGTAAATGCAGGCTAGCTGGTGGATAAATTCCATGATAGGCAAGCCTGGGCGATGGGCAAGACACGTAAACAAACACAAACACGAAGGCTGAAAACCAGCAAGACGTTTAGTTGATAACAACGAACTTCATGAACATGTAGACGGTGCGAGGGAATACAGAGAGAGGGGAATTGAGAATTGAGGACAAAATGAGTTGAAGGAGGTTAAAGAAGGCGCTTGGGGGAGGGGGAGGGGAGGCCGGGTGGATACATACAGACGGCACACTGATAAAATTGCCCACACTCTTATGGCCAACGCTTCTCTCAAAAACACGTTTTCGCCTGTGTGGTTCCCACGCCAGCACCGCCGTCTGGGACCATAGGTGTTGACAATTATTACAGATTCTTAGATGATCCGACAAATTTAAGTCTGGGCTGTTTGCATGCTGGCCCAACCTTTGGTTAACGAATTGAGATGCTTGACCTATGTATACAAAGCCACACGCTAACGGGATTCTATTTACAACATCATTTCTTTCCTTTTCTTCATACATTCTTTCCTTTTTTTTCTTTTCTTAGGCGTGATTTTTTTGCAATCTTTTTACCATTCAGTTTTCACGAAGACGGTCTCGGCAACCTATCCCTTTAGCGTGGTCGCACCGAGAACGTCTCAGTGGTTAAGCGTGATGTGAGACGAATATTACAAGCACCTAAATATTCGTATCGCACGTTTTTAAAATAATTGCTCTCTTTTTCCACGGGACTGACGAGAATGTCGGCGCAGAACACGCCCAATGGCAACGCGTCACAAAAAAAAAAAAAATCTAACGGCTGAATTGCCATTGCTGGTACAGCCGATCAACCGGGGATCAAATTGGTGGTCCATTATCGCCCAATATGGAACCTATCTATTGAGGTAGCTCCATTTACAAATATATGTAGTGTCATACGTGTATTGCCGTACTGCCAACTGGAGGATGAGACAAAAAGTACCACAAGAGCTACTGCCCCGACGACAGTTTTATGGGCCGCGCAATCAAAGACACGATCCAGCCGAGGACAGACCCCATCATCAAGGTGCCCCTCTCCAGTATATGAGGCTTTGAAAGATCACGAAAAGATCTTCCCGGAACAGGACCGCAAGCGGTACTGCCCCGACGACCTTGTTATCGGCCGCGCGTTCAAATTTGAATGGGCTTTGAATGGGCAAGTAATATGTTATTACGACGATCGCCGCAAACACAAACTGGTTTCTGGTAACAGCTACTTATCATCTGTGCCAGCTACACAAGTTTTCTGGTGTGGCGAAAGCGTCCACAATCAAAGCGGTCGCCTCTCAGGCTCCCTGCCGCTATACAGCGACGACGACGACGACGACTGAGATTTCAAAATCAAATAAATGTGATGTTGGTGACATGGTTTGGCTCAAGCTAACCCCACTGATTTCTTTTTCATTTGATTATCTTGCGGGCATGACCCCTGTGCCTGATGTCCTTAGGTATCATCGAACGATTGCGGGAGCCCTAGCTGTCCGGAAACGTCTCACGAAAACACAGGAAGAACCCCAGACAGCACAGCCGGCACCAGGGTTCGAACCCGGGAAGTTCACAGACATGCGTGTAGCCGCAACTGTCACCATCGCGTGCCTTTCACGAATTGTTATGGCGTCAAGTTTGATGCCCACGTTTTAGGTCGGCATATCGCAGACTCCAGTCAGTTAGGGCGTAACTAAGGTGTTAATATGTAATTAATCCGGAGTGGTTATTTCTTGCTACCTCCATGCACTCCATGTTTCCAGTGGACATGTTGAACTATATCACATATAGAGACAGCGACGGCTGGGAAGACAGTCTGCCTCAAGCGGTAACGCCACCGTGCTGTAAATGCCCCGTTGAGGGGCATTCGATGAACTAATGCGGATTCTTGACGAGAGGCATGCGGAAAGGAAGCGCTGGATCAACTCTGCTCGGCATGGCTGGTGGCAGAATGTCAGCGGTCCTTTGTCGGGAAGCCAGAGGAGTCACAAGGCACCGAAGCTGGATGCTCCGCTAGGATGTCGACCAGATGAACCTCCGGAAAAAAAAGCGTCAAGTCGCACGTGCTGTGCCTCAAGTTCGTTCTTTCCCTTATTTGCAACAACCCCACTCTGTCTGTAAGTGCCGTCGATGATTGACACCGACATGCTTCTTCCTTAGATGTCGCCGGAAATTTGTTGTGTTCCCACCCTTGTGAGAGATCAAAGAAGAGCAGAGGTTGCACTTTGCATGTGTCTCCGAACTTGGCGTGAAATGAGTCACATGAAGCTTCAGTTTCTCCGGAGGGAACCTAGCGCAGACATAACTGGTCGTAGCCCACACTGGCGAGCATGGGTTCCGTTGCACTATACCCAGCAGTAAGGCGTTTTACTATCCAGCGTGCGTAACTGGAGATACCACTCGCACACGTAAGAGTCCGCAACGCTATCGCTGTACAGCTGCAGTCGGAGGGGTGCATAGTAGCCGCGAAGAAGACGAGGTGTGCGAGTACGGTACAACAAACTGACGGGGGCTAAATCAGACAGCACGACTCAAACTCGAAATACAGTTTCATTGCACCCAACAGGTATGGCAAAAATGGATAAAAAGGGTGAACACGGACGTAGAAAGTGACTCACAAGCCACCTAAGCACTGATGTCATTCGGGAGACCAATAATAGGTTGGAACTGGCCAGCCATGAAGGCTTCCAGATTACCCTGTCTCCAGGATGCCCGCTTTGGCCCGAATATTGATGTAGTAAAAAAAGTATATATAACTGTTATCCACCCTCAACTGCATACAGTATCCAGCGCGTGTAACACACCAAAGCAAAGGCCTTAAAAAAAGTATAAAAAAAATGAAATACAAAGCGCGAAATGCAGCTGCCTGTGTACGTTTGGTACCAATTATATAGGCACGTAAAGACGCAAGAAATCACAAGAAGATATGCCGTTACATTATTATTAATTTACCACTAGGGCTCATCGGCCGTTTGATAGCCATCATGCAGTTGGGAGCCGTCAGAGGACAGGCGCCTACGTTTAGCGACAGGAACGGGAAAATCCCAATCACCCACGTGCACTATCTTAGTGTCCTCACCAATCACCAAGCCCTCGGAATCTGATCACGCAACACTGTCATCCTCGTCACCTATCGCTTCGGTAATCTGGGAGTTATAGCCTCCCACAATGCCATCAGCAACAGCATGCGTGCTCAACTGGGGAAGAGTCTCTTGGATCAAGAGCACCGCCGCTGACTACTACAGCTGCAACACTAACTGGACTAGCAGGACTGGTAACGGCGCTAACAGCAGAGACACCTAGAACGCAGTCACCGGCATCGGCACCACTAACTGCATCCCCACTAATATTATGACTGCCATCACTAACATTGAATGGCCCTTCCGCCAGACTAACGGTATCGTGAGCTGAATGTACCACCTCAGCCGTGACACTCTCGTGCGCGAGCGCCGACACGGGAGGCGCTCCAACGGGAGCAGTTGGTAGCACACCGCCACCAGAAACACGGGATGCCCACGTCGGAGCCAAACATTCAGGTACAGCGTGATCCCCATCGCAGCGCTTACACGAAGCATCGCACTCACAGGCCCAAAATCACCACAGCGAGCACACACCGGGGTCGCGCAGTCTTACTTAAAGTGTCCCTCTAAGCTGCACCGCATACAAACTTGTTTGATACCGTTATAGTTCACGGTCAAGCACTTACGAGGCACACTTATGAAGTTTAGCACTGGGGTCCGCATTTCCGGTTGTCCGTTTCACTTCCCTCTAGCCCCTTTTGAGGGAACTTCACGCGAGCTACTTTGTTAACAGGACTGTACTCAGTAAGAACGGCCTCCACTGCCACATCAGGGATGCCACGGATCCCACAGACCTGGCACCGAGATGACTGTGTGTATTGTCATCAAGCAGGCGAACTACCTATGGAGGTAGTTCCTTTTACACTGGCACAAACTAAAGGAACTAACACACAACACAGAGACTTTGTATTGCCAACCTTCCTGTGGCGACGAAACTCCCCACTCTCCAACTCTGTGGGCTCGCTACGGAACCTCCTTTCGTCGCACTCAGAGCGATTGCGCTCAAAAAGTCATCGCGCGCTATTGTCCTGCGCTCCGAAAAGCATGATATTCGGCTATTTTTTCCGATGGGATAGCTCGTGAATATCACTGTGAATTATCATGAATTTGAGTGGATTCGGCACGCTGTTCATATTGGTGGGGTAAAAAAGTGACCTTTACTTGTCAAATTTCCGAGTTCAGTTAGCAAATATTCACATAATTAAGCTTGGAGTACATCACATTCACATTCGGAGGTGGCAAAAAACAAATAAGAACACATGCTGTTGACCGCATGATTCTAGGTGGCGTAGTTGTTTTATTATAGTTCAATGACACGT
Organism: Ornithodoros turicata; assembly: GCF_037126465.1. Classification (NCBI taxonomy): domain Eukaryota; kingdom Metazoa; phylum Arthropoda; class Arachnida; order Ixodida; family Argasidae; genus Ornithodoros; species Ornithodoros turicata. The sequence goes on along the minus strand of NW_026999396.1, from coordinate 183,576 downwards.
TTTCTGGAGCACCTTGTATATCGTTTCGATTACGCGGTTCGGAGTCTGTAATCCTGTTCCAAACCGGTTCGAGGTTAGAATATGCTTCAAATTATAGGTAGCCACTAAAAATGAGGTAAGGTCTCTTAGTTGCATTTCTTTATGCATATATGCTTTTCGAGCAACAGGGCCCCCTTTCATCGCATCCGCGAGCAACGAGCCGCCAATCCAGGCAGGCAGACCGCTCGAATCCTTACATCACCCCCCCACCACACATCAACCCGAACCGAACCTGATACCGAAGTGTTATCGCCTCGGTTCCGGTTCAGCTCCAAGATGGAGCTAGTAATTAGGGTTGTGTCGGGTTGAGTTCCAGCTAGTCGGGGAGTTCCAGCTAAAAATTCCGGTTGATTCCGGTTTTCGGTTTCGGTTCCGCTTCCGTTGGAGGCTCTGGCTTCAAATATGTTTAGGATGCCACAGGGAGCTGGTCCCTGAGGTTAGCCTTCCTATTTTTTCTAGGCAAATGCACATCTTTTCGGGGTTTCTGTCTTGGATATTTCCTTAAAGATTTTCCTAAAAAATGGTGACTGTCGCCAGGTTTAAAATAGGCGGGTGATTATATCCAATTACTGTCATTGGTAATTTATGTTATTGGTATCTTATCTTCCCAAAAGTTTGATTAACATCTTTGGGGCAAAAGGAGCCTTTCTGGCTCGATAGAATGTTTCACGGAATGGGGCCGTCAGCACCAGTTAACTCAAGCGTCGTCGTCATCGCGCACCGCGAGGGAAGCGGCAGTGACGAACATTTTTCATTTTAAACGCATCCATCACACCAGCAAAGTTGGATAACTGCCACTGATGGTATGTAGCGGTCGCCAGACTCGAACTTCGTGTTTGCGGTGATCGCCGCTATAACAGTTTCCTTTCTTTATGTTTGAAGCGTCGCAACTCTGACGCGGTCGACAGGATTCGAACCAGTGCGGGGGAACCCCAATAGATTTCTAGTGCATCGCCTTAACCACTCGGCCGTTTTTGAAGCGTGATGTGGACAAGCTTGTCCCATTCTACAGTTGGCAATACAAAACAGCAACAAACACTTTATTTTCGACCTTGGAGACATAGGTGGGGAAGTTACTTTTATTTTATAGTGCACTACCGTTACTCACTACTTTTTTCAAAAAGTAACGCGTTACGTTATTCGTTACTGTTGCGGTAGTAAGTAACGCGTTACTAACGCCGTTACTTCTGATAAGTAATGCCGTTACTTTTGCGTTACTTCACCAGTTGTCCTTATAATATGTACCATTTTTGGTTGAGTCACATAAGTGCATTCCGCAAATTAATACAAGCAATGTTGGGCACAAACAAGCGTCACGCATGAACACAACTTACGTACATGTACGATTTATTGCAACGCAGAACTAGTTGTGCTCCTTGTCAAGGTTGATAGAGACGGTGACCTTTTATCTCACACAGTACAAATCCAAACAGCCAATCCCTCGGTACTTTGTTACTTGTTCAGAGGGTATAGAGGCTATTTTTCTGTCGCTTTTGACCCATTCGTCTGAAAAGTACCAGAGGGAGTGAAAAATAGAGGTGGTAAACAAAGGTGTCATCTCAACCTGCGTTCTTCGTGGGTGCCGATGTGACCTTCTTGTTATTGTTGAAGATTAATAGAAAAAATCCCCGGATTCTGCAGGCACGGTCCTCGCTCAAGCTTTCAAGTTTAGACGATGAAGCAATGTCCCTCGAACACGCAGTAACGCATAACGCCGTTACGCGTTAGTTAGTAAAAATGTAATGACGTTACGTTACTCATTACTTTTCTCCCAAATGTAACGCGTTGCCATATTTCACTACTCGAATGTAACGCGTTACCGGTAACGCACTACTTTGTAACGAAATTTGACAAGAAAAAGGTCACTTTTTTACCCCACCAATATGAACAGCGTGCCGAATCCACTCAAATTCATGATAATTCACAGTGATATTCACGAGCTATCCCATCGGAAAAAATAGCGCTTTTCGGAGCGCCGGACAATAGCGCGCGATGACTTTTTGAGCGCAATCGCTCTGAGTGCGACGAAAGGAGGTTCCGAAGCGAGCCCACAGAGTGATAGTAGAAAAAGTAACAGTTCCTAAAATTGGGAGAGGGAAAGCATTATACCAGCCAAAGTCGGACGTGATAAGCCGTGCATGTTTTATCTCGTTCTGCGATGTCGGGGAGGGCTGGGTTTCCACCCTCCTTTCGTCGGACTGACAAATATTGCGCTGAAAAATTCATCGTGCGCTATTCTCTGCGACCTCCGTAGAGCATGATGTTCGGCTATTTTTTCCGATGGGATAGCTTCTGAATATCCCTGTCAATTATCATTAATTTGACTAAATAAGACACGCTCTTCACATCGGTGGGGTAAAAAAGTGACCTTTGCTAGGCAAATTTCCGACTTGTGCTCGCAAAAATTGACATAATTATACTTACGTTACACGACATTCGCATGAGGTGGTGGCAAAAACCCAGTAAGAACAAATGCCGTCAACCGCATGACTCTAGGTGGTGTAGTTTTTTTATTATAATCCAATGACACGTTTTCTGGGACACCCTGTATGTGAACTCCGAAGCTGAAGCGGAACCGAAACCTTATAACCGAACCCGAAACAAACAAACAAAAAAAACCGTTTCGGTTCGACGCTTTGCTTCAAACACATCGTGGATACTGACCCTCGGACAGGGACTAAGCCTTCGGCCCCGCCGCTCCCCCAGCGGTATGCGGTGACGACAATGTTTGAGTTTCCAAAAGTGAAATAGCATTGTTGATCACAGATGGGTAGAAATCCAGCGAACCAGTAGAGATGTAGGAAGGGAGTTGCCTCTGGACAGAAGCCGCCGATATTTCGAACAAAGACTGTTCTTCTTCTGGGCACCGTCCTCATCATTGGCATGGTATTTAAAGGGTTAGGTATGACGTGTTTAAAGGTTCATGCGAATTGTGGGCCAACAGCCCGGAGGGAAGAAAGGGTCCGTACGGGCTTCCACGGCCGGAGTGAATGGCTGCTTTGTTAGAGTGTGGAGGGGATTATGTGAACGTAGTGATCTAGGCTACAGACTGGTTACAGAAGAATGGAAGGTTCACGAACACGTGGACGAAACGGGACAACAGGGAAGAATTGGCAAGCATAGCGAAAGATAAGGAGGTTAGTGGTAACGTGGCGAAAATTCCAGAACGAGCAAAGGTTTTTTTATATATATATATTTGTAATACAAAGTTGTGTCACGCAATAAAGAGAGCAGAAAGCAGTGGTCATGCAGAATATAACAGATGATAATGGAGGTAGAAGGGAAAAGTATATTTTATTTGCGAAGTGTTTCTAGGGTGCCTTGTGATTTGTTGATACCAGACGGGTCAAGAGCGTTAAACTTGTATATGAGATAAGACTCCCTATCACGTCTGTCACGTGTGGATCTAAACCCAGTTTCTAGAATATATAGTTTAATGTTGTCAAAATTGTGACCAGGAACGTTAAAGTGTTCGGTGACTGCTTTGAGGAGTTTGTTGGACGTCATATGAGGAGTCATATATCAGGATATGAGGAGTGTTGAATCTGTGATGTACTAGAGTATGAACCATCGTCGATGAAGTATATTTAAAAACTAAGATGATGATTTTGAAACAACTTCTGAGTTAAGCGGTATGAAAGTCGACATAGGCTAAATATAAAGAGGGTAGAATGGCGAAACCACCAGATAATAGGGTAGCTGATGCCATAAAAACTGACGCAGTCTGACAAAATACTGCGACGCGTCGTCACCATGTCAGTGGGCTGGATGAAGATGTAAGTAGTACGCACAAAATTCAATGAAAGGACGCAGACAATAAGTTAGGTGTAATTGACATGTTACAAGAATGAAAACGACGGAGAGAAGCTTGCCGTCGTCAACTCCACCTATACTCGTAAAAAATACGTATATACGACATTCTATTGCCGACGTTTCAAACGCACTGTTGCATTCTTGTTGTCGGTATCGGGAGAAAAATATACTTCCGAAATGCCGCTTTCAGCTTGAACATACCTAGTGTCTCACTCTCTGATGCATAGTGCGAAACAGCTAAAGGAACACATAAATGACGGAGAAGCGGTAATTTGTCCTTATGATGGCTGTCAGAATACGTTTTCTGTGAAATCAAGCTTTACATCGCACTTGTCTCGAACGCACGGAAAGTCGAGCCCAAGCCGTACCAGGTCAGAAGCGACGCTTAGTCAGGCGCCCACAGCTCCCCATAGAGCCCATAGTTTGAGATAACTCAGGCAACACTGGACATACGACCAATGAAAATGCGTCGTGATGCCTAGCAGTCAACCAATCAGCAACCTCTCCGTTTGGCTCGGCTTTCCGCCGGCCCTGGCTGCCATTGACTTCTACTGGTTTTCATACCTGGCGCCCGTTATTCCAAAATAGAGTAACTACGGCATTTTTGATAGGCTAAATACATATTTGTTGATGCAACATATAGACTAAAATGTTTGACTCATATATTCACCGTGCGTACAGGACGTTTCGTTCCTTGAATAGACAGCTACCAAACCAAGTTCGAACTTGCACAGCACACACACAGTCTACTTCTGGAGGCTTGCGAAGTCCACGAATGCGTGCGTTTCACAGATCTTCTTCTCATTCTGGCGATGCACCGTAGGTCACACAGTCACGGGAAATACTTTTGTCGTTACGAACACTCTCTTCTTAGTAACTGTATTTGAAAATGCGGCTGCGCTCGAAAGTGTTCCTCAGGTGTCAGCTCACCAAGCATTCCAGTTCCGACCCGACAAGAATGTCCGTAGGTTGACACTTTATCGGAGATCAGTACGTGGCCAGAGTCACTATAACTCACGAACAAACCCGCGCATACACTTCTCTTAGGTCGTTGTGGTCAACCGACATCGGCGAGCCGTGGAGACGCAGCGACCTTGCTTGGAGCTGTCCGCCTGGCCGACTGCCCGCGAAAAGTGAGCTGTCAGATATTTCGAAACTCTATCAACCAATCCCGGAGCGCGCATCCTCCTTCGGCCAATGGGCATCCGTCATGATGCCTGACGATGTAATACCACGTGACTGTGACGTGATTTTATTTTTCTACTGCCGCAAATGCGGGGAGCTGTGGAGGCCTGGCTTAGTTTAGAGAACACCCCAGTTAATGACGAACCAGAAGTCCAGTTAGAAGATTCTATGAACGTGTCTGAGTCAGGTGCGTCACTCTCTGTTGCGTCCACCAGCCAAACACCAAGGCTTGAACTATCTTGAAGTGAGTTAGAGGAACTTATTGAGTACGACCTAGGGTTGTTTTATCTTCAACTTGAAGCAAAGCACCTGGTTCCAACGTCCACCATCCAAAGCATTGTACAGAATATGAAACATCTGAGTAACTTATGTAAACAAAACATACATCAATTAGTGCGAAAAGAACTGGAACCACAGCTAGGGACAGAAAAAGTTGAGAGCCTCATCAGAGATTTGACGCTTCAGGATGCAGTATATCTAATTCTACCGTATTTCACACAGAGTACAGAAGAAGACAGTGCTTTCGAGGTCACATTGCTTATGTTGCTCCGAAGCAAATCCGGCTTGGTAGAGATAAAAACAAGAAAGAAAGATCACTCCAGTATGTGCCTATCAAGGACACAATTGGAAGTATGTTGAACAATAGGTCACTACTATAGATGACGTACACTCTCAGAAACGAAACGGATAAATTTACGCTTACGTCCAATCTTACCCTTACTAAGCGTAAAGTTCGACAAAATCGCAGATGCCGTATCCTCCAAGCCCTGTTTTACACGTAAACGCGCTCGCTGTGAGCGTAACGGGCGGAGTTTCATGCGTAAATGGGACCGATGACATGATTTACTCTGATATACTGACGCATACGATTTCGTCTTGACGGATAAACTGAGGATCTGCGTTGGAGTATTAGCTCTTTACGCCTATATTGACGCTTATTGTTTTTCAATTGTTATACGGGTCCTGCCTTCTGAGAACACGTGCATGGTTCCGTGTGCAAAGCGTCTTTTCTTTCGCTTCGTTAACGGTCACTCTGGCTTCTGGCGTCTCACAGTCTCTCATCATGCACGGTCTAGCAAATGTTAGTTGTCTCATTTTGTGCTGGGTGTCTGTAGTTTTTTTTTTAATTTCATATTTCACTTGTGTCAAACATATCACAGGAATAGATGGCATCGAACGAGACAACGTCGCACGATATGTGGGCAAGGCACGCGGACGACGCTGCTTGAACAGTTGTGATTCTCCAAGCTTTCTCCACGCTACAAATTCAAATGCGTACGCCCATTGTCCACCAGGTGAGACTCTGTTTGTTCTCGTTTTTCTCGGATGTGCGTTTCTCCCCGTTGAAGCATATGTGTTAACGATTCCTCAATCCGTTCATGTAATAGGAGTTCGGATGATTATTGCAGATTATACCGCAGCATGATGTGTTGACGTGACGTGACTAAGCAAATCGATTTTCTGACGCTCACGATTTTCGATAACGTGGTGCAGGTGGTGGTTGTGGTGGTGGTGCTGGAAAACACGTGTGGAACGCCACTTCTTAGACAGCTGAAATGAGTTACGCATTTAACATGATTCCGTTAACTGTTATCTTAAAGGAGTAGAGTGTTTCCAGTCGTAGTATAACTACCACGCATGCATAATACAACGCATGCACCCTCAGCTGCATTAGGTGGTGCTCCTAAAATTTCTACTGTGCGACGCATTCTGTGAAGAAATACACAAGACTCCCACCAATACCAATACTCCCACACGCATGTACAACCAGTACAACTCACCTGTAAAGATGACTTGTAAGTTGTGACTGCTTCATGACTAATGATGCATTGCTCAATAAACGCAACGTCTGCGATACACTGAACTATATACTTCAGTTATTATAGGGTGATTTCACGCCGGATCATGCACGGTGGTGAATTTTTTTTCTTCCAAACATATATTAAAACCTCGTCCTTAAGAGGCATATTGGCGCTGAAGTAGCTGAAAATAATCGGCGGTTCTATTTTACTGAATTATCATTCTGATGTGGACATTTCGACCATTGCGTCTCCTACGCAGTTTGACGCCACGTATCTTCATAACTATTTAACACATTTTTTTACATATTGTCTGGGGTGGGTAGCATTGCATCGGAAGTTGTGAAGATCCTAATGTTTGCCTTTGAGGACATAAAAAAAACGCAAATTTGCCTCATTTGTAAAATATGGTACGTTTTGGGAACCACGCATCTGGGCTCCTTGTTGAGATACCCGGATCTGATACCCGATATCTAAATGACATAATTAACATTGATGTCAGTTGTGAATTTATTTCGTATGCGGACGATGCAAGCGTGTTTTCCAGTGGCTCTGATATTGATGTAATAGCCACTAGTGCTAACGAGATGCTTTGCAACTTGGGAAAATTGGTAAATTTAAACTCTTCACGCGTTAATAGTAGTAAAACTGGAGCAATAATGTTTCGACCAAAAACAGGAGTGTTAGTCTAAATAAAGAGATAGTATATCTTAATAGTCCTGTTGATATTGTAAAATGCATCAAATGTTTGGGTGTCATCTTTAACGAACAGTTCCTATAGGATGAACATATTGAATACGTTCGTTACTAGATGGGCATGTTGATACATGATCCTTCGATGCATCGAAACAGGAACAAGACGATGACAATGATGTAGATTAGTTTCGGGCATCACAACTGGGGGAGGAGTTATGAGGTTCCCAAAACGTACCATATTTTACAAATGAGGCAATTTTGCGATTTTTCGTCTCCTGGAAGGCAAATTTTAGGATCTTCACAAATTAGGATGCAATGCTAACCACCCAGACAATACGTGAAAAAAAGAAAGAAAGAAAATGGAATAAGCTGAATATATCAAATGGTTATGAAGATACGAGGTGTCAAGCTGCGTATGAAGCTCACATCTGGATGATAATTCATTAAAAAATAACCACCAATTATTTTGAACGCGGAGGGGGCGTCGCAGTAATAACACGGTATAATGTCAGGTGCGAACTCATTCAGGATGATTTTCCAGTAGACACTTTGTTTTGTAGGATTCATCACGGTGATAGAACGTACACAGTAGGAGTAATTTATAGACGTCCGCAAGCGCCGCCCTCCTTCTTACAAGATGTCGACAACTTTCTAGCCAAACACGTCAAATACAGGTCGCGTGTACTGCTTCTTGGTGACTTAAACCTCCCTCATATTTGTTGGAGTGACTATAGTGTTGGGCATACGGAGGTAGAGAGTAGTGAACTACTATTACAAATTATGATGAAATATAACCTTAGGCAAATAGTTAATGAACCTACACGTGTGACCCCTAGTTCTTCCTCAATTCTAGATTTAGCCTTTATTCATGAAAGTCTTTCAGATTGTGATGTTAAAGTGGTAGATTGTCTTTCCGATCATAAGGCTGTGCTCATAGAAGTGTCACCCGCTGTTCATGTCAAAAGATTTGAAACGGCGGTAGTATCATTGTTTTCGCGAGCAGATGATGTCAGCATTATGGACCGCCTTGAGACTTCCTTGGATGCTTTTGAGAGAATGTCTCAAACGACTTGCGTAGAGGACCTTTGGGTCTTCTTCCGCGACTTGGTCTTGACATGTACAGCCACATATGTTCCCATGCGCAAAAAGAGAGTAAGACGGAGCAACCCGTGGATTAACCGGGACATCATACGCATCAAGCGGAAAATTAGCAGGATACGCAGGTCTAGGAATAATGTCCAGCAAAGACTTCAAGGATTAGGCGCGTTGTTATATCGCAAAGTACGCGAATCTAAAGAAAGGTTTTTCAATGTGTCGCTGCCCGCGTTTATGCAAAACTCCCCTAGGAAGTTTTGGCAATACATTAATCAGAAAAATGATAGAATTGACCATATTAAAATTGAAGGAGAAATGTGTGAAGACAGACTGAAGATCGCGAACGAATTTAATCGGCACTTCCAGTCGGTTTTTACAGTCGACGACCACCACGTGGGCTCTGCTGAGCCTTGCTACAGTCCGTACTCAATGCCTGACGTGATAATAACGAGGGAAGGCATATTGAACCTACTGCTTAATCTTGATCCCAGGAAGTCTTATGGAACAGACAATATTCCTACTGAGTTTCTAAAAAGATATGCTGAATGGGTGTCTTATTACTTGTTTATCATTTTTTCAAAATCGCTTGAAAAGGGTCAATTGCCAAATGATTGGCTAATGGCCAGGGTTGTTCCTACGTTTAAGAGTGGAAATAGTACTTGTGTAAATAATTATCGTCCTATATCTCTGACTTCCGTTTGTTGTAAACTGATGGAGCATGTACTTTCTAATAGCATAATATCATTTTTGGAAGATCATGATTTATTGTATGAATACCAGCATGGTTTTCATAGCAGGTTGTCTACTGTAACACAATTGATGGAAACTGTCCACGACTTATGTGAGATTTTAAATAAGAAAGGCCAGATTGATGTTATATGTATTGACTTTGCCAAAGCTTTTGACAAAGTCTCACATACGTTACTATTGTCAAAATTAGAAATGTACGGCATAAATGGGAGAGTTATTAAGTGGATTGCTTCATTTTTGTTAAATAGAAAACAATATGTTGTGTTAGAGAACCACTCTTCCAGCGTGTGCGACGTTAGTTCAGGTGTCCCCCAAGGCTCAGTATTGGGTCCTTTGCTATTTCTTTTATATATTAATGACATATCTTTCGATGTCCCCAGCAGTATCCGTGTGAGACTTTTTGCAGATGACTGCTTACTATACACCAAAATAAACAATCACGAAGACCAGGCTCAGCTAGCAGTGGCCCTGGAACGTATTAATGATTGGTGTCACAAGTGGAAAATGGAAATTAATACAGGGAAAAGTATTGTTTGCCACGTAACAAGCAAGACACTGCCGCTCAGATATGACTACGTTTTGCAGGAGCACGTGCTCCGAGAGGTTGAACACTTCAAATACTTAGGAGTAACCATGACAGCTCATATGCAGTGTGGAAGACATATTACTAATATTACTAGTACAGCTTGTCATAAGCTTCGAATCCTTAAAGGGAAACTTTACAACGCGCCATGGAAAGTAAAACTCATGGCATATAGGACGACCATACTACCAACATTAGAATACGCCTCTGTGGTGTGGGATCCCTATAGAAAGAAGGACATTGAGAAATTGGAGCGCGTCCAGAGAATGGCGGTCAGATTCATTTACGCAAACTATGACAGAAGGCAATCCGTAACGCAGCTACTGCTCAGGGCTCACCTAAAACCATTGCAAGTACGCAGAACATTCAATCGTCTCTCTACTTATTTTATGTTATACAATGGTCACTTTAAACTTGACACCTCTCCCTATATTAGGCGACGAGCTGTTAGAGAGCTGCGCTCCTCACATAGTATGCAAGCCATCCCGTTCCAAAGTAAAATTGATTGCTTCAAGAACTCGTTCTTCGTTAAAACGGTGGAAGAGTGGAATTCGCTACCTATTTCTTTGCTTAGCATTAATTCCATTAGTGTTTTTAAAAAACAGCTAGATGCATGGCTGTGAATTGTTGAGTGCTATGTTTTGACTTTTCTGTACCTCTCCTGTGACAACCCTAGTACAGGGTTAACAGTACCAGTTAAATAAATAAACTACTTTCAGCGCCAATATGCCTGCTAGGGACAAGGCTTTAACATATGTTTGAAAGAAAAAAAAATTGAGGAGGTCGACCGGACCACCGTGCCTGATCCGGCGTGGAATCGCCCTATATATAATTAGTTTATGACCTGTCTGCTATGGATTTCTTTTTGTATATGTCTGATATTCTGTGTAACTCGATGCTTCATCCTGTGATATAACGCTCATTAAATGTTTTTTCCATTATAAACGTAATTTAATCCAATTACTAGCTCATATAGCTAGTCTACAATTTATATTGTGTTGTGTTGAAGTGTTGTGAAGATGCACAAATGTCATTTCATAATTCTCTAAAATATTGCAGGTGCTGTCATCTGTTGGTTTATGGCTAGTACGCTGTTCCCATTTTTTTAATGTTTGGTTACGTGCTCCTTATGCCACATCATTTTCAGGCCATACGTGCAATATTCTATGAACATAGGCATGCTCTTTCCTGCAATAAAGTGGAATTATTTGGCGAATTTTTGCTGCATTACGGTTTAGATGCGTGCAACTAACGCTGTGGGAAATACTTCCGTGTATTCAGATGTTCTAATTTAAATGAGATAGCGTACTCGAGCTATAGTGAGACAATGTACCCGGTTCAAGTGATGCACTCGTGCTTCTTATTTTTCTTTTTTCTTTGTTGTGAGAACTCTTGTATATTGCTCGCATTGCGCAAGAACGTGCCTTTTATATCTGTTATTCACGTGATGGATGCGATGTGTCTGTGTCATACGATTTTGCAGTGTAGTGGGCCTAGCTACTGTGGCGTACTGTCAATTGCCAATTCTTTTGGATGAGCAACAAACTATGCCTATACCATGGATATCGTTTAAGCGATAGCATAAAAGTGAACGGGCATCCGTCCTTATACATGCTTCGTGCACCTTTGTGGTACTGCTGACGAGTCTCGGATGATGCGAACTGTTTTTTCATGCCCTGTGAGATTCGTATCATCGAAATCCTGTTGTAGCATCTGTTATTTTTTTCCTATGAAACAATTTCGCATGGTATGCCGTCTTTGCACAGAGAATTGTACCGCAGGAATGCCGCACAGTACGCATCATATCTGGGAACCTTAGGCGCCGCGTGATGTCAGCGTCCCTTGGGCAGGCAATAGCTGCAATGCAAAATTGACAGGCAATTCGATTTTCCGTCTACTCCTCTGGAAACTTCTTTCTGATGCTTTTGGCAATCGGGAACCACATACCCTTTTCCAGAACAGTCGCCCGAAAACCGCATTGCGGATCATTTCAGAATTGCAGCCGTTGCATGTACAAGGACCGAGAGGTCACGTGACGTCTACGGTGCTCAGGTTTGACGCATCCTATGTGGTATTTTTAGGTGCAGTAAGCGGTATCACAAGGGTAGCCAAGCAGCCCATAGAATAACCGGCATCGAACACAGCTTAAAATAGGGTAAAAATTTGACCACTTTTTACGCTTACTATCCGTCATACTTTTATGCGTAAAGTGTTGACCCTCAGAATATGGGTAAAAATTTTGACCATTTTTGACCCTTACTATCCGGTTTCTTTGTGAGAGTGTAGGGTTTCGAGGCTCAAGCCTCTTTTTTTTCTGTGTACGCCACTGACGGACCTCTGACGGACCTCCACCAGCTCTTAAACAACATAGTTGCTCAACAATCATCTATGGACGTTGAAGCATGTTTATCCTCAGCGGCCATTTACAGTTCGAGTTAACAACATAAGAGAAAGGTTTAAACGTCAAAAGGCACGTCTCTATAACATTCAGGTTAAGCGCCTTGTTTGTGCAACAGCTCATGCCGGCATCACCAGACTTGAGTCCAGTGTAAGCGTTTTTGTGTTAAAATAACTTGCGAGAAGTGATCTAAATCACGATTAAAACTGGATCGTCTGGATCGTCATTAAAATCAGTGATTTAAGTCAGTCTGATTCAGATCAATCAACTCTGGTCACACTTCAGGAAAACAAAGATGTGCTTCGTTTGGCATCAAAGCAACATGCCTGCACATAATATATGCAGTTATATGAAGTATGCAGAAAGGCTACATACAGCCTGCAGTAAGTGTGCAGATAGGACACAGAAAGTGCACAACCACTTCGCCATCAAAAAGCCCACAGCAGGGATATAGGGGATACACACAATGTCTGTATACCTGGGTCACAAAAAGGATGAGTCTACAAGTTCACAGGGTACACAGGAAGTACATTGATTGGCGATAGGAAGGTATTATTAGGTTATTTTTGTAAGGGTTGTACGATTGGCGAATGGGACGTGAATTTTTTGGACATCCAGTAAACGTCTGCAGGACCTGTGTGAAATCCACGATGTTTGCGACCAATCTGGTAAGTCTCCTGGATATTAGTGGTTTACTGGGGAAATTCACTCTAGATGTGAAATAATGTTATTTCGAAACACATAAATCGATGGGGAGTCACGGACGTCATAGGGTGAACAATTCCAAAGCTTCCCAGAAAAATAAGAAAATAAAAACATACCGTAGGGAAACCAAGCATGAGTAAACCATACCATGGACGGTTCAAGACAATATAAAACAATATAAGGTATTTATATTTAACAAGTTCAGACAACGATCTAACGCGCAAGAGAGTAAAAGCAAATGAAGCCGATTCTCCAAATGACGTGTGTAGCGTAATGCGCAGTGCACGTTTCTGTAACACATACAAGTCATGGAGGCAAGTGTCATAACTGATACCATAAACCTTCAAGGCGTAAGAGAGATGACTGTGGAACAACGCGTAGTAGACTTCTCAGAGCACCTTCAGAGGAAGGAGATAGTTTAAACGACATATGGCATATAACCGTTTCTTAGCCTTTTTCCTCATATGTTCTATGTGAATTGGCCAAGGTAAATGATAATCTACGTATACGCCAAGAAATTTCGTGTTGCCAACCCGCGGTAGCCGCATACCCCTAAATAATAATTTACAGCTACCACAGTCAATAGATTTTTGTTTTGGATGAAAAATCATATAACATGATTTGTCAACGTTGGGTTTTAGCCCGTTCAGAGATAACTATAAGCTGAGCTTACTGACCACAGACGTAGCCTTGTCATATCAGTCACAAAGGGAACTACTTTCAACAAACATATTCATGTCGTCTGCATATAGCGTGGTAGTGGTAGATAAAAATCTAGGTAGGCCGTTAACACAGACTAAGAGGAGGAAGGGACCAAGAATTGACCCTTGTGACACACTGCGAGACGTGTATTGCATGGATGCGGTATACTGGCCTTGTGATACATATTGTTTCCTTCCTGTCAAATAACTAGGGAGGAGATCAAGCGCCGTACCCCGAATCCCATAGTACTCAAGATTCCTAATTAATATTGCATGGTCCACAACATCGAAAGCCTTCGAGAGATCGATAAATAAACCCAAAGTCAACAATTTATTAATAATATTAGTTGTGATTCTTTCCATAATATCCACCAGAGCAAGCTCAGTTGACTTGCCCTTAGTGAAACCGTATTGAGAAGACGACAGGAGCTTGTGATCAATAAAAAGAAAAATTCTAATCTAGTCAATATTACCCTCTCAAGTTTGTTTGTTTTTTCATTGCGTGTTAGCGCCGCGAAGCAACTATGGCTATGAGCGGCGTACAGATGTGGAGAGAGAGAGAAAGGACAGCAGGAAGGAGTGGGAGACAGGGGGATTAGTGTTAGTCCTGGGCCGACTTCAGGGGGAACTGTGCCGACATTCGTCTGGAAAGTCTTCGGAAAACCCAGGGAAAACCTCAAACAGCACAGCCGGCTGTAGGATTCGAACCCACCACCTCCCAGTCTACAGCACGACCTTGGTTACCACCAACGAGCGGACGCCTTAGCCCACTCGGCCATGCCGCTGGCCCCCTCTCAGGTACTTTACTAAAAACAGAGTATGGATATAGGACGGCAATTGGAAATGAAAGAGGATCAGCTTTTTTTGTAGACAGGTATAACCTTTGCAATCTTAAGTTTATCCGGAAAGCAACCCTCGGAAAAGACAAGGTTGATTAGGTGGGCAAGAGGACCTGCTAACAGGTGGTGAAATTTTTAACGATGTTTACTGAAATACCATCATGACCCACTGCAGCCGTATTATTTAGTTGCAGGATAACAGATTCCATCTCGCCTTCATCTACCGGCGCTAGAAAAAATGAAGCCGGATGTCGTTCAAGATTCAATAAGTTAACCGATTGACAGTCACACTCTCCCGTTCCAATGTTCGTTAAGAAGTTGTTGAACGTATCGGGAATACTAAGTTTGTTCGAGATAAGCGTTCCATCGTCATCTCTAATCGTCATAATGTTGTGTTTCTGGTTACTTGTATTCCACGCCTGATTGATGTTTCCCGATACCTTCTTTGTGTTGCCGCGAGCTTGCGTAACGCGGTCGTGGTAATGCGACGTTTTTGCGCCTCGAAGAGCCGAACGTTGAATGTTATATGTACTAAATCGTCTACGTAAAATTGCAGAATATCTGGATACATACGTATTTTTTTGTAGATGTTATTTTTGCGTTTAATACATCGCAGCAGAGATGCCGTTACACAGGTCTTCCTTAATTCATTGCGTTTACTAAATTCTACAACAGCAGTGTTGGTAGCCACGCTATTGCTAATTTCGTCAATGAATTGGTCAATCTTGTTGCTAACAGAAGTGTCATCGGTCAGAACATCCCGCAATGATTTCTCAAGCAGATTATAATCAACTAAGCGTTTCTGTAGTTTTCTTAGAGGTTTTGTAGTAATTCCTGTATCACACAGGAACACCATTTCGTGATCTGCGACATCAGCAGATACTCTCTGACCATTCATATTTGTGATGATATGATCTAGTGCTGAAGCAGTTCCTGTTTCCATGTATCGAGTCGGGGACTTTATCACTTGTTGGCATCCATTGGATGAGATTAGCTCCAGATATTGCATAGAATCTGAGCTGTGTCTAAGGACATCAATGTTTGTAACCGAGCAATAGTATATTGAGTTTCCGTGAGGAAAGCTCATGGAGTAAGGCCTCTAATGCTGTTAAGAATACACTGTTGTTCATAATTGGAGATTTGTAAATAACACTAATCAGCGGAGAATCCTTAAATGCTAAGGAGGGATCTGAATGAATATGTTTTCGCACATAGGGACGTCGAGTGCAAAGTTATCACAGACGCTTTAAGCTATTTCGTTGCGAATGTATAGTGCAACGCCTCCATGGCTATCTGAAAACCTATTCGCAAATGTGCTCGTGTATCCATCAACATAAAACATTGTCGTTCAGATATAAAGCAAGTCTCAGATAATGCAACCACACTAGGTGATGAACAAAAGGGAAAAAACATTTGTCATTATTGGATCAAAATTTTAATTAAGCTTTGCACATTCATATGTATTACACTTAGGTTGGCGTCCTTTGCAACATTTGCATATCCACACAAAGACATTCGTGCCACCTGCACTGGTGGTGTGAAGCGATAAAACGAGGAAGGAGATAGTTTAAACGACGAAGAAAAAAAAAGTTATGGCATGCATCATTCAGCTGCAACAGCCTACAGCACACTTTGATCATTGCAGTGCTCAATGCGTACTCTTTCAGATGCGGCATCCTTCTTTACAAAGATATTTCCATTACGAACCCACATAAGCATGTATACTTTTTGTTTAGCTTGAAGCCTGGCTTGCCATAACAGTTTTTTGTTTACAGCCGTCAAGTTCTCGCACACAAATGCGTCTTGATACATCGTTCCAAAACTGCGCAGATTTTAGTCAAACTTATTTATTACAAAGCGAACGCCTCTGTGAAGCTATAGGGCGCTCAAATAAACAAACTTTTGATATAGTGGACTAGGATTAGTGGTGTGCTGAGCGAAGTATGGTACTCTCGCTATTAGGTGATTCTACATGAGTCTCGATAGCGCGCGGTTGAATCGCCTCTCATGGATTTCCGCCAAACTAATCGTTACGTGACAGCTCCTGGGCCGTTAGCCCAAGATCATGTATTTCTTCCTTCTTGCATGCACTGTGTTTCACCTTGTCCAGGGCAGAGAGCCCCGCCAATGCCACACGTAGTTCCAGTTTCTGAAATATGTCTTCTGTGCATTATCTGTATGTTAACCAGTCAACCAGCACGTTAATGTCGGTACGCGCGAGCTTCAATGACAAGAATAAGGTTTACAAAACCAACTTCGATATTTTTCAGTCTGCGTGGGGAATCTGGCAGTTCATCCTTACCTCACGCATTTAAGGAAGTTGGATTATCTGAGTATAGCCTCCACATATTTCTGATCATCAGCATGGTAACATCCTCGTTACACATACATTATTTAAGAAAGTTTAACACCGCATAACTTCATTGAATAACTATCACCATATTTACCGCAGCGACAACTGGTACATTATCCCCTCCTAAACAAAGGGCTCAACCGCTAACAACCTATGTCTATGAAGGATAAGCATGACCACGTAAAATTTCTTGACAGAAATAGGTCATAGTGGCGGTTGGCATCATCTCTCTTCATGGCGAAAGATAAACATTGTTAATGCAATATGTCGGGTGTTCCACGAACCGGTGCACCAATCGAAGAACTTTGTGTTTTTATATATGCATTTATATATATTTTAATATATTTTTAAGAATGTTGCTATGTTAAGTATCAATCCGACACCTCCTACAAGCTATACTGCATGAATGGGAGGCAGTCGTTATTTAAATAAAAATTCTAATGAGCTTCACCCAAAAACTTTGTCTCTCAAGCACGGCGCCTCGGTATTGAAGTGGGTACTACCCCTTTTGGCACCTTCGGTGGACATCTTTTAAAGAATAATCTCCAACCGAATAGGGTCATTGCGGCAATTAACAGAAAAAGTAAACGAAAAATGTTCATGCACAACTTGCAAGGTTCCGTCCATGGTTCCGTATGAACCGTAATTTAAACCGGTTACCGGTATTTTTGTTTCAGTTCTGGTTCAGCTCCAAAAGGGCGTCGACTTTTGCGGTTTGGTTCAGTTCCGGCTCGGCCAAAGTTAGTAAAAGTGTTCATTTCAGACTGCATTCGACTCTATGACACAAACAGTCCCACTAAACAAGTGCACGGTTCATAATCTATGCATGGGCATAGGGAGGTGGTCCTCCATGACCAAGCAAAAAGCTCAGGGCAAGAAAAAAAAATGCGCAATGAACTACTCAGTAAGTCTGAGAAGGGTTCCTCTTATCAGGGCACAAAACTAATCCACTAGTTAAACCGGGATCTAGCGCATTGAGTCCGCTGACACAGTCCCTTGATGTAAGTATAGGAAGCAGTCAACAGATGCACGAGGCAAGTAACCTATTCGCTTTCTCCTATTACGTATACATAAAGGGGTAATATATAGTGTGCATGTTTGATGGATTGCTGTTTATGACCCCATTGATAAAAATGAGCGGCCACCGCGCCTGAGAGATCACATGTGCTGTGAATTTCCGGTGTCTTTCCCTGGCAGCGCACATGGAGCGTCACAGCCCCGGGTGTCACCCGATTTGAGCACAAATAGTTGCTGGCGAATGAAATAGCTCACTATCCGGACAAGGTAGCTGCTTTGAAAAAAAACTTGCCACGGACTGGAATACTGAGGTCACCGTAGTTCGACAAAAAAAACGCTTTGTGTGCGGCAATGGCGTGCTCATAAGGTCACGTGCCCGGCTTCAATCCAGGGGTACACGCCTGGAATGCTTTGCAGAGGCCGCTCAACATGGCGCTCACACTAGTGCACCATACTGCTGACGTCATCCGGGGAGAACAAAGGTTTCGAAGCGGATGACAATGCTAACGGGTGACGTCATGCTATCCTGCTCCGGACGAACCACCGTAGTATGGAACTTTTTTTTTCTTTTCCTCTTCGCATTTTGTTTCGTGTGTGCTGTTTTCACAATTTACTAATTAATTACCAGCGCAAAACGAATAAGTTTGTTGTATTCGGCATCGAGGAGGTGCCTCGTGTTCGATGTGATGCTCACCTTTTTTTTTTAATCCTTGCGGAGTCTCTCTCTAACCAAACCCAACCGAACCAGGTTTACAAGTGACAAGTGTTATTGCGTGGTGGTATCGTGGAACTATTTGGCATTCCATTACTGCATTTATAAGGAGTAATGTGTCATGGTTATCTCTGTGCTGTCGTTCGCGGCGACATTCAACGACATTCGGATAACCTACACTGTAAAAAATTGCCGTAAATTTTACGGTCAAAATCTATTTTTTGTCGTAAAAAGAACAGGTATGCTACTGTAATTGGAAATACGGTCGAAGTAGTGTAATTAATACGGCACCAATGAAATATGCCGTTAATATGACTGTTATCACGTAAATAAGACAGTAGTGTGCCCGTAATCCTGATTACGGTCAAATGACTGTAGATATTACAGAAGTCTGCCACACTTTCACATTGGATTCCAGTATCTGACATTGTGCTACGCTTGCTGGGAACAGTGAATTTTGGCCGATTTTGGATAAATGGCCGATTGCTGTACATGTATACATGCATATGGTGGCACAGTGTTGGTATGCATTGTATTTCATTAGATGGTACCAGTTGAAGGTGGTCTGGTGAGCAACTGGAAGTGAGGTGGTGCCAGTTCGAACTGGACCAGTTTACATGTTTGGGGGAAGTTTCGGTTTCAGTGCCATGACATGTTAATATAAAGATTGCAAGGCGAAGTTAAAGTAATTTTATTAGTAGAAAAGAATAATATTTCAATTTTTGGAAAACTTCATTAGCGTTAACGAATGTTATTTTGGAATTCTTATATTTGTATTTTGTGCGTTCCTGCTCCCGTGATGAATGATGCGTTCACTGTGCAACGGTCGCTTGCTTAGCGGCTTGCCTGTACAACGCTTTTTTGCTCGTTATTAGCGTGATGTGTGACACAGGCGTTGGTTTTATAATCGAAAGGATTTGTCTGTAAGTTACGACAGTGCGACAGTACAATGAGCGCCAGCGGCCGGGCGGGCGGGTGTTATAGGATTACAGCTGGCCTACAACTGTGGATACCGCTTTATCGTGAGTACTTTTCCCTTGTGCACCATTTAGAAATATTAGTTCTACTAGAACATCATCTCTTTGTTCCGCGTCAGGTTCGTGGCACCTGTAAGTGCATGCCGTTTTACGAGTAACATGTACGAGTAGCTAGTTAACGTTACCAACAACTTGTTTCATTCTCGTGTTTTTGTCTTTGTATTTCTTCGTCCATGCTTGTGTTTTAGATCCTTCACACCACGGGTGTTCTCGAACTAGCGTAGAACTAAGAGCTTCGCCGACTTTCGGGGGCAATGAGTAGTACTCATTGCCCCCGAAAGCCGGCGAATCTCTTAGTTGATATGTCCAACTACTCCACAACAGAAATGTTGGGAGATTTGCGTGCTTTTTGGGGCCACGACTGCTCAAATTAACTGCACACTCTAATTACATGTTGCAATTGAATGCATATTTACTTGTGCCTTTTCAACTTTCCAGAAACCTTAAGCTGCTTGGGCTCAAGGACAAATGTCGATCCATCGTGTGCTATTAAGAACATCTCACATACTTTGTTGAATGATTCAAGATGACCACAAGGTAGTCGAGCAAGGGACCCATCAGCCATAAAATATTATCTATTCCATGTAACTCTGTAGTTCCTCTACTGCTTTTGTTTAATTACATTATAGTTACGCTACATGTACATTAGAATATGTGCAATGTTTGATTACAAATAAAATGTAATTTTGTATTGCAGTTCTTTGGATCCGTCGTTGCTGGGAACAGCGATCCTGCGAAGTGGCACTGGTTGCCTACCAGCTAGCCTCTGTCCAAGCAGGCCACTGTAAGTCAAACCACTTCAACTGGTCCCAGTTCAACAATTAGGTTTGCAACCAGCTCCAGTCGAGACTGCGACCGGTTAGAAACCAGTTCAGATTGGGACTGGCCAGAAACCAGTTGGGCCAACTGGTTTCTGGCTGGTCCTAGTCACAACTGGTACCAGTTGGCCCAACTGATTTCTGGTCCCAGTCTCAGCTGGGACCAGTTGCAACGGGGACTGGGTGGACTGTGTTATCGAACAGAGACCCGTTGTCCCAACTGGTACCAGTTGAGCTGGAACCGGTTGCACTGGTCGCTGTTCAATAACACAGTTCAACTGGTACCAGTGAAAAAAAATTTTGCCTGAGGTACTCCCAGAAGACACATACTTTTGCCTTATTGTACGCGAAAAGGGAAATGATCCTGTGTACTATTTCCAGTCACCGTTACTTGAAGCTGCTGACGGCTAAAAGAAGCTGAGCAAACTCCGTGCGCATATGCCCACTGATGTAACCTGGAGGTATATTATCTCGCTGATGTGTTAGATTTACTTCTTTGCATACTTCAGTGCTCCAAGATACTGAATGCTAAACCGCTCTGCTGTAAATTTTGTATTCTAGGTGAAAAGATCTAAGAACATGCGTATATGACATATCACATACTTCATATGCGTATGACTTGTCAATGTGGTGTTACTTGAACGATGTCATGATTGTTGAACATGTTTAACGTGTTCTTGACCCTGCATAATTTGTTTGGTTCCAATCTGTTCCAGCAGAGATGGTCACTTCTGGGCACACCATCCTTCCTGGCCAAGTCGTGTGGAAAAGCATCCAAGACACCCTTGGCCTTGGATCACTTTCTGGAAGAAGATCCAGGAGGGGGCATCTCTTTTGCATGGTTTCTCGTGACACTGAGTGAGTATTTCAGTTTTTATCATGAATCAGCATTGCATCACTTTATCATTTCAAACCTTCACTCTGCAGGAGCACATTTCAACTAGAAACTGATACTATTCCGGCTTATTTCATTTAGCCGTTTGTACTGCTGTTCTTTAGTGACTGTAACACATGCTTGTTGTGTTCATAACTTAAATGTCACACCAATGTCTCGAAAGGTAGAACATAGGGAGCTGGTGTCCCTTATAACTTCACATGGAATTAGGGTATTTTGTTGGGTTGGCAGGCTGCTTGTCCACCCTTGAGCATTAGCATTCCTTTGCAATTGAAATTGTGCCTTCTTACCCACTTAGAATTTGCGGCAATAAGTGCATAGCATGGCGGATAATGTTCGGTGTCCCTCTCCTTATTTTTTGTCGGAAACAAAGTCGTTGAGTAAAGTTACTGGTGGCTGGCTAGTACGTGTAGCTCCATATCTTATTATATTGAAAGCTGGGTGACCACACCGGATCAGACAGGGTGGTCCGGTCGACCTCTTCATTTTTTTTTCTTTGAAACATATTTTAAAGCCTTGTTCCTAGGAGGTATATTGGCGCTGAAAGTAGTTGAAAATAATTGGTGGTTATTTTTTAATGTACTATCATTCAGATGTGGGCATTTTGACCATTGCGCTTTCTATGCAGTTTGACGCCAAGTATCTTCATAACTATTTGACATATTTAGATGAATTTGTTATCCGTGTATTGCCTGGGATGGGTAACACTGCATACGAAGTTCTGCAGATTGTAAGAAGGTGCATCTTTGATGAGCAAAAAATCGCAAAGTTGCTTCATTTGTAAAATATGGTACGTTTTGGGAACCTCATAACTCGTCCCCCGTTTGTGATACCGGAAAATTTTCCACTGCGTCCATCATTGCGTTCGTCTCTAAATGCCCTTTCCTCGCATAACGAGTACATTGCATTGTGAATTATGGCAACGGCCCCAACAGTCCTTTTATGAAGGGTGTCTACGAGAAATGCGTAAATTCGACAGTGTGTATCCCATATATTCCCACTTGTGACATCGTTCATTTTACTCACAAACATTCTCCGAGAAGACTCAAAACAGCACACACAAAAATTTGCTTCAGGGATGGTCGAAGTTACGTTCGTAACTCAATGTCATTCGCAACGTAATTTCGACCATGTCTGAAGCCATTTTTTTTTATGTGCTGTTTTGAGTCGTCATGAAGAACGTTTGTGAGTTTACGAGTGGGAATATATGGGATGTGCGATGTCGAGTATACGCATTTTCCATAGATACCATTCACAAAAAGACCGTTGGGGTGCAATTCGCGATACGATGTAATCGCTTTGCGGAGAAAGGTCATTTCGAAACAAACAAAATGATGCAGATCATTTTCAAGCATCACAAGGGGGGGCCGAGTTGTGAGGTTATCAAAACGAATCATATTTTACAAATGAGGCAACTTTGCGATTTTTTATCTCCTCAGAGGCAAACCTTAGGATTCTCAGAGCATAGGACGCAGTGCTACCCACCTGACACAACACTTGAAAACAAATTCAGCTTAATATGTCAAATAGATATGAAGATATGTGGCGTTGAACTGCGTACGAAGTGCAATGGTCAAAATGCCCACATCTGAATGATGATTCATTAAAAAATGACCACCAATTATTTTCAACTACTTTCAGCGCCAGTATGCTTCCTAGGGACAAGGCTTTAATATATGTTTGAAAGAAAAAAATGGAGTGGTTGACCAGACCACCCTGCCCGATCCTGCGTGAAATCACCCAGCTTCTGTTTCTCCCTAGCAGTAAGAAAGTGTGGTGCCCTTTGTACGCTGGTGCACCGTGATGCTGTGCTCTGCTCTCCAAAGTATATATTCATCCAGAATGCAAGAAGCATTACAAAGTTGTTTCTTTGTTATGACTATAGTCTAAAAACTGAGTTGTACAGAAAGCCCATTTTGATCACAAAATATTATACTGGTGCGACACAATTGCAGTATGCTGTTTTAAAATGATTAGTGGGTAAAATGGATGCGAGGCAAACGGGGAGGTAGCTCTAATCATGATTTGTGTGCGGAACAAAGAAATCAGTGTTAGATTCGACATGGAAATTGTGTGCTTTATCTCCCTTTTTTTTCGGTGATGAGTAGTACAGGTGCGGGCATAGGTGGGCATTTTGGTGAAACCTCACTCGCCCTCACCCTCACGGCCCTCACGGGCACAAGCCCTCACTCGCCCTCACCCTCACGGCCCTCACGTGCACATGCCCTCACTCGCCCTCACCCTCACGGCCCTCACAGACACACGCCCTCAATCGTCCTCACCCTCACGGCCCTCACGGGCACATGTCCTCACTCACCCTCACCCTCACGGCCCTCACAGACACACGCCCTCACGTCCCTCATGGGCACATGCCCTCACCCTCACGGCCCTCACTTGCCCTCACCTCACGGCACTCACAAACGCCTGAGGTCGCCACAAAATTCCTGAGGGTCTTACCCTCATAAGGTCTCCTGTGAGTGCACTCATCAGGTCTGAGGGGCGCCAGCTCTCTGTGGGTGAAGTCACTGGTGAGGCCTGAGGTGTGTAGGCTCAGTATGAGGGCATTCAGAAATGAGGTCAAATAATGCATACCAGACGTGCGCAAATTAAATTATGAAGGCATTGATGATATGGTTCCAGCGACACAACCACCGGCTGTGTACACTTTAAGGGGCTGGTGTGCACGTATTTAGCAATTTCGTCTATGTCGCACTGGGAACACAGCAAAGCGTCCCGAGCTGACTGATTACTTGGCGATATGGTTCCAGCGACCCAACTACAGGCAGCGTGCGTTTTAAAGGGCTGGTGTGCACGTTTTTACAAATTTAGTCTGTGTCGCGCTGGGAACACAGCTAAGCGTCCTGAGCTGACTGATTACTTGGCAATATGGTTCCAGAGACCGAACTACAGGCAGGGTGCACTTTAAAGGGCTGGTGTGCACGTTTTTACACATTTAGTCTGTGTCGCGCTGGGAACACAGCAAAGCGTCCTGAGCTGACTGATTACTTGGCGATATGGTTCCAGCGACCCATCTACAGGCAGGGTGCACTTTAAAGGGCTGGTGCGCACGTTTTTACAAATTTAGTCTGTGTCGCGCTGGGAACACAGCAAATCGTCGTGAGCTCACTGATTACTTGGCGATATGGTTCCATCGACCCATATACGGGCAGGGTGCACTTTAAAAGGCTGGTGTGCCCGTTTTTAGCAATTTCCTCTACTTCGCGCTGGGAACATAGCAAAGCCTCCTGAGCTGACTGATTACTTCGTGGCATGGTTCCAGCGACGCAACTACCGAGAGCGTGCACTTTAAAGGGTAGGTGTGCTGGTTTTTAGCAATTTCGTCTTTGTCGCGCTGGGAACACAGCAAAGCCCAGGACACTTGGCTGTGTTCCCAGCGCGACGTAGACGAAATTGGTAAAAACGTGCACACGAGCCCTTTAAAGTGCACCATGCCTGGAGTTGGGTCGCTGGAACCATATCACCAAGTCATCAGTCAACTCAGGACACGTGGCTGTGTTCCCGGCGCGACGTGGACGAAATTGCTAAAAACGGGCACACCAGCCCTTTAAAGTGCACCCTGCCGGTAGTTGGGTGGCTGGAACCATGTCACCAAGTAATCAGTCAGCCAAGACGCTTTGCACTGTTCCCAGGGTGACATATACGAAACTGCTAAAAACGGGCAGACCCGCCCTTTAAAGTGCACACTGCGTGTTAGGTGGGTCGATGGTACCATATCACCAAGCAATCAGTCAGCTGAGGACGCTTTGCTCTGTTCCCAGCGCGACATAGACGAAATTGCTAAAAACAGGCACACCAGCCCTTCAAAGTGCACATTGCATGTAGTTGGGTCGTTGGAACCGTATCACCAACTAATCCGTCAGTTCAGGAGGCTTGGCTGTGTTCCCAGCGCGACGTAGACGAAATTGCTAAATATCGTGCACACCAGCCCTTTAAAGTGCACCTTGCCGGTAGCTGGATCGCTGGAACCATGCCCACGTCTCGTAAGCGTCATTTAACCTCATTTCTGAATGCACTCATACTGACCTCACACCCCTCAGGCCTCACCAGTGCTTCACTCACACAGACCTGGCGCCCCTCAGACCTCATGAGTGCACTCACAGGAGGTCTACCCCTCAGGCCTCACCAGTGCTTCACTCACACAGACCTGGCGCCCCTCAGACCTCATGAGTGCACTCACAGGAGGTCTCATGAGGGGCAAAACCTCATTAGTGCACTCACAGGAGGTCTCATGAGGGGCAAAACCTCATGAGTGCACTCACAGGGGACTTCGTGAGGGTAAGACCTCATGAGTGCACTCACAGGAGACCTCATGACGGTAGGGACCTCATGAGTGCACTCACGGATGGCTTGATCGCGGGCTTGCCCTCACTCACCCTCACCTCAAAGGCGTGAGGTGAGGGTGAAGGGCACTCATGAGGGCCCTCATGAGTGAGTTCGCCCAGCTATGGGTGCGGGACGTGCATGTGTCAGTATGAAGGACATTAGGGTGCAGCGAATTTATGTGGTACATATTTTATAACAAAACACATGCACGCAATTCTCTGGTGCATGGTGAGATTAGTGCAGTGATTTTCCATAAACTAACCATCTCACTCCTGCATACATCACCCGTGTCACTAGTCATGAAAAGTAAAAATTTGTACTTGCTTCACTGATGGCGTTGCTGATTCTTTCCTTTAAGACGTATTTTGTGATTGGAACTACCTGTTGAATTGCTTGGCATGTATTTCCTGGAATAATCTCAGTGACATTTGTGATTATACGAGTGAAGCGTGCTTATTTCATAACCAAACATATTCTTCGTTTCAACAATTTTAGGCTACATCTATAATGACAAACACTGTAAGATCATTGCGTCTTCACACAGTCACTCCACATGAAATCATCAATATCTAACAATATTTAAATCGATATATGTACTATCCCAGTATGGGTGAAGGTCTTTATGAACAGTATAAGACCTTAAGGTATTTCTTCGCTTGTATTGGAAACTACTCAGCCAGCACCATGAAGGTGCCTGTACTAGTGCCACCATACTGAATGTGTAATGTGCAGAGGTGTGTGCATGTGGACCTGCATTCGAATGGTAGAAACTGTCGTACTACATATCCTGCATTTTCTTTCTTACAGGGGTATACTGTGGATCAGCCCTGCAGGGGCAGCAAGCTGAAGAACAAAGCCAGAACCTATGAAGAAGTTCTGGAGATTGTGTCGAAAACAGCACAAGTGTAAGGGAACGTTTTACTTGGTAACCAGATACACTTAATATACTTTGCAACTCTAAGATGTTTTTTTGATCGCTGCAGATTCAACAGATGTCACAGATTTTTCACCATTTCTCTGTATGTGCAATAAATGCTCAGTCCTGTACTCTATGACTTCTGTCACACATTACTGCATGACTTGCAATTCTATTAAAGGAAGACAAACACAATTACACATCCTTCGGTGCTGTTCCCAAATTTGTGGGAATTAATGCACTCCACACTTCAAACAAAAGCCGACTCTCTCAGGTTGCCGTGAAAATTACGGGGAAGAGCCGGCAACATAGCTGCCATTAAAATCCCTGTAAATTTTACGGCTGCATTTTTTGTAAGGCACCGTAATTTTCACGGGAAAAAAACAGCATTCTGGTTACATCAAAATTACTGTACATTTAACGGCAGTACTTCTTCCGAAGTGGCCGTAATTTTAACGGGAAAAGTCCGGCAACATAGCTGCGATTAAAATATACGTAAATTTTACGGTAGTTTTTTTACAGTGGGGGGTGCTATTTTCTAATTTCTAACGTGATGGAAAGAAGCTCTCGCACCCTGGCTAATGGCACATCGCGGCCTGCAGGCACCGACAGTTCCTCAAGAGAGAGAGAGAAAGAAAAAAAAAACAGCAAACATATATGACATCACGTACAAAGTAGGAACTGGCCTATTAGACAGCTAAGGAAAACAGCTGCCGGTTAATGCTGCTACTGTTCCGGTGTCCTTACCTCGAGCTCTGCACTTATGGGGCCACGACTTCTTGCCGGCCGGTGTTCTCAGTATCTACGTCCGCATGTTGCTTCCTGTAGCGCCTTTGCTTTCTCGACGTGGTTAATCGATGGATGAACACCGACTGCAAATTGACAAACCATTATTGCTGACAGCACCATTTAAGAGTGTTCTACGAGAGCAAATATGCCACAACTCACCCAAATTTCCTTGCATCTTTTCTACGTCTTGGTTCCCTCGCGAGCATTTTCCCAGAGCATATAGGGATATACGCTCTGTAAGCGCGCGGGGTCACCGCGCATGACGCAGGAGTGACGTTTCAAGGACGCCTTTGATTGGCTGGACGAAACATGTGCTCGCTCCTAAAAGGTAAACAATGCAGCGTCTAGCCGAAGCTGAACTGTAAAACAGCGAATACGGCTCTGATATCGACATCAAAAGTGTGTTTTTTTTCTATCTGTGATGATCTTGGCTGTATGAACAGACGTGAAAAGAAAGTTGAACGTAGGAAACGCGCTTAAGCGTGAATTCCTGGACGTCTGTATTAGTTCGAATGCGCGTGCTTCATTCAGAGATCGTTCATACCGCGTCAGGGTTACGCTGTCGACCTATGAACGGATGCAGTGTGCTTTATGTGAATGCCCCAACGGAAATGAGAAATGTAGTCATGCCGTTTGCTGCCATCAAGTACGTGTCAAAAACTAACGTACCGCAACAGTAGAAACGCCGCCCCAACAGTACCATACCACTAGACATGAGGAGTGTATTTAAGTGTGTTTATAAAAGGGCCAAATTTAGTCATCGAACTTGAATACTTTTTCTGTACTTCTACGCATTTTCCATGTTACACTGAAAGCACTACTCTGTGTGTCACCCGGATGTCAAGCGAAATATTCCCTTTTGTCGCAGCAATGCATCATGTGTGTATGAATGCTTCAATGACCGAAACAAGCGGGACATCCATGTCCCTCTTTTGAAGGCGTAGCATACTGTGCCTCTGGTTTGGGCGGTTTGGGGGCACGCAGGAAGCGATGTGAGGTCCTGAACGGTATGCGGTTAAACTATCAAAACCCAATCAGACAGGACCGATGTCCGTCGGAATGTGACATCAAAGTATATAGAAAGTAGCTCGTTACTTTTAAAAGTCCTGAAGATGGTGCCTCGGAACTGCGGCGTCAAAGTAACGACAACAAACAACTCTGGTAGCTGTATCTTACCAGTCGCGGCGGTCGAGTGCCTTCCGCCACCGCCTACGTTCCCGTTTGTCTTTTGGAACAGGGGAGACAGATACTTCATCCAATTGTCCATAGCACGTATTTATCACAACACGAAATCCACAACACGTATTTACCATTTTGTCGCTTAAAAACGACGTAAAACACAACAAACTGACAGCGTGAAAGCGACCGATCCGTCTTGTTTACCTTTTTCGCTGCTCGCACGTGGTGCAATGGGCGTCTCCACCAATAGGAGCTCGCCACATCACCGCGCGCGTCACTCCACTCTCTCCCCCTCCTCTTCTGCGCAGAAACTCACTTATAAAGCGTATGGCTTTGCCAAGGAAGCACCTAAAGCATTATACTCCCAGCGCAGTTTTGCCGTGGATCTAGATGTGATTAGGTTATGCTGGCTGCAGTAAGGAGGAAAAGTATATGTAGCTGACCTTGTCCAACTACACTGCACAAGTGAAATGAAAATATGTGCTACATACTCTAGGTAACGAATCAGCTCGTGCCGAAGTTGAATGCTCTGGAGTTTGTGCTGTTTTGGCGTCATTTCTTCGTCAGGAAGTCAGAGAATTGTGGGAGGTGCACGGTCGACGCTGCGTCCTGCAACAACGGTGTACTGCGAGGTCGTGAGAAGCAGGACATAAGCAAAAGGAAAAATTGTTTATTTGCACAATTCATGAAACTTTTTGTGGAGGGGACTAAACTCCTTATGCACACACATGTGGAAATAAACAGCATCAAGTTATATTGAGAACAGGTATTATACAGAGATCAGTTACACATTCTACATAACTAACATGAGGGAAAAAGGGAATGCACTTTGGAATGGCACACATCATGCCACGTGGCTTGTAAATCAACACTGGCCATGGAGTAAGGAACGAATTTAAGTGGACGACACTGGTCTGGTTACTTTCTTGCAGCACAAAAGCATTGATTTTCTGTGCATATTCGCTGCTTGTCAGAACTGAGCAAACGAAGTGTACTTGTCCGTCCCACAAATCTTGAACCTTTCCAAATGTAAGATTATCTCCATCGTTTTCTATCATTATCACATCAGACGTATGGATCACGACATTGTCCACTGTAACAGATGGTGCAGAGAGTGCCAAGTTCCCAACGTCATTCCTGTTGACACCTGCAGCCACAAAGAGTGAGGTCAGCGCAATGGGAGAGCAGGCTCTTGGGGCCTTAGTGGCATCACACACACGTGGTTTGCCTTCTTCATCCCAGAGGTCAAATGAAATGTTAACCTGGTAAAGATCAGCAACAGACAACGGAATATTTTTAAAATTCCAAAATTTATTGGTTTTGGGTAATGCATTTTTCCCTCGAATCTCATCGTCCAATGGTGTCGTGTCGGATCAAACATTTTAAGCTGCTTGACGACATGGACAAGCATATGGTGCTTCGGTGTGTGGGCCTCTCTCCCACAGCAGCTGATGAGCAGTCTGCTGTGCTCTGCAATTATAGCTTCCAGATCACTTAAAGCGTCTACCGTGATTTCGGGTGACAATATTACCTGAGTCAAAGTGCACAGCAGCAAGAAACATTTTACGTGGGGCTCATTTGGAGACACAACATGCGGCTCCGGAATGATCAGCATGTGAAGCACCAGTATGCAGCATGTGCTTGCAGACACAATAGGGTTACAGTCAGGGTCCAGGGGACGCGGAACATTGCCCTTACTGATGGAGTGGTGGAAACCAAAGGTGGTGATAGCATCATCTGACTGCCTTTTAGTCAAGCACTTCGCTTCATATATGAGGAACTTGGCAAATACTTTCGTGGTACGATGCCCTCAAGGAGATTGTGCATCGGGTCAAAACGCATATCAGTCACAATATTGAACTATCTGCTTTCAGAAAGAACTGACCCACTATTTATCCCGAATTCAACAGAAAGCCGTTGCTTCTCAGCTTTGCTCTTTGTAGCATTTAGCTGCCGTACCTCCCTATCGAAAATGTGTCTAAGAGACCACTCAAAATTTCCTGAGAGGTCTGAGAGGACCTTTCAAGAAATTTTGAAATGTCTGGTAGGACCCTTTAGCACTTCTGAGGCGTCTGAGAGGACCTTCAGAGAAAATCCGAAAGGTGTTTTAGGACCTTTCAGGCAGTCCAGAGGAGTCTGAGAGGACCTTTTACAGAAAATCTGGAACACGTTGTAGAATCATTCATGCAGCCCTCAGGGCTTTGAGGGGACCTTTCAGACAGCTTTGGTGCGTCGTGCAGCACCTCCCAGAGCAAGTTGCTACATGTCTTCCGCGCCGCGTGACATGCTTCCTCGTCAACTTTGGAAAATAGTTCGCAAGATTTCACATGTTTGTGGATTATTCCTCCAAGGAACAAGTGCCGTGATAACCTTGTATTGCCGTTCCTCCTTGAAGCTATTGTTCTTCGAATCCGTGCGTTATTGCACTGCATGTAAGTGGAAGCGTTTCGGCCAGTCGCCAGCGGTTCAATCAGTCTGTTTTGAAACGTTGAAACGTTGACGTCGGCCGCGGATCTCAAGTAATTTGCGTTTTGTCTTCAGGATTCTAACTGTTTTTGAGGTATGTAGACGATGTGTCAAATGTGTTTTTGTAAGTGACAGGCATTCCTGTTCACTTTACGCTTTTACCACTGTTCGCAGTCACGCCATTATGAGCGCCGATAGGAAGATTACCAACCACGTTAGGTTACCCGGCGGTTTGTGCCAAACGGTATGTTATATATTTCGATTCCTACACACACAAATTGCATTTCTTACAGATGAATCTCGTATGAAGCGACAGGTGGTGAGAACCCACTGATCTCTATAGTAATAGGCTGGATAGCGGATTGAGGGTGCAACCGTACGGTCACCGGCCGCCATCTTGCGAAGCTCAAAACATTGCCGTCCGCGACTCAGCTGCATATTCTGCATGCGTCTTTGCGTAGCATTTTTGTGGTGTCATGCCCACCTGCTGTGTTTATGGGTGTACTGCCCGTACTGGCAAGATACCGGGGACGACATTTCACAAGTAAGTAAAATAGTCTTACTAATAAATGTGATTTATTAGTCCACGAGCGGGGCGACAAAACGTTGTTGTTGAAGCATGTGCGCGGCACTTTGTGACTCGTATCTCAAGATCTAAACGTTAAACTTTAAGCAGTACGTTATCTGAAAAGAGTCAGTGTGATAGTCCAGACATCCTGCAGTTCACGGGTACGGTTTCGGCACGTAGCAGGCGTTGAAGTGCGCTTGTCAGATGTGAGATATACGGCTCAGTTTGTTGGTCACGGTGTCGACGAGTGCTTGCTTGGATCAGCCTTGTCATCCCTGCCGTAACTGATGGCATAAATTGTTCAATGCAGGTTCCCTCACAGCCGCCCACAACATTTAAAAAAGTGTGTGGTGAATGTCAGGCGAAAGGACTGGACGCCGTCGAGGACATCCGAGGACAGCCTAAGTTACTTTGGCAAAGTTACCTGAAAAAGAAAAGAGTTCCTCTGAATGTTACCAATGCGCAAAAGTATCGAGTTAAGTTATAAGTTACCTAAAAAAGGAACTTAGTTACAGTAACGAGTTGCCTCGAACTCTAGTCCAGTAGTAACCAACTCCAGTAGTCCAACTCTAGTAGTTTCATTGCAAGTATTGTCACTATATCTGACGAATGCTTTACTTCGCTGGTTGGGAAAATTGATTCTCTGATGAACGAGGTTTCGGAACTGAAAGCAGAGATGTCTAAACTACTAAATGCGTTTTAGTCTCTTCAAAAGGATAGCCAGTTCTCTTTGTATTGAACTGGCCAAAATGAAGGCAGAAATTATGGGCCGCTTTGAAAGCCTCCAGCAGCCTCGGGCTGCGTATCTTGAAAATTTCATGGGTACCTATTCTACCGTGCTACGAAAGAAAAAGACCGCACCTCCCTCGTCGGGCCCAACAGTTCGAGGCACATTCCCTTGCGACACTCATGTAGAGGATACCTCCGTTTCGGAACTGGGAGGGCATCCTGTGCTCGGTAACTCCTCTGTGAAACAGACGCGGGGATCCACCAATTCTGGAGACCATCCCTCTGCTCCAGGTGTACAGCAAACTCCTATTTCTACTACTGTGTCTCGCGACAGTGCACTGTCTTCCGTGGTGCACAACACGGACGGCGACGGATTCACTATTGTGCAGAACCGCAAAAGGCGGCCGCCAGTGACCCTGGGTAGAGCTAAATCTTCGGCGCTAAGGATCGCCCCTCTCCCAGCAAAGGAAAAGGCGCTTTTTTTCTCCAGGCTCGACGCAAGTACTACTGTCGACGAAGTCTCCAACTCAGTGAGTGATGTTCTGCAGAGTTCGCCATTCCGCTGCATTAAGCTGCAAACTCGTCGGGATTCATATTGTTCATTTTGCATAGTAACAGACAGTGCTAAGTTCCACCTCATTAACAATCAAGAAGTGTGGCCAGAAGGATGTTTGTTCCGGCCATTTCGCGGTAAGATTCCTGACACCGAAAATCTAGTCACTGTCGCTGCTGACAATAGTGAGCAAAACGCATGACAGGAGACACAACTTTTTCTGTGTTTTACCAAAACGTGCGTGGTTTCCGCACAAAATCAACTGAATTTTTAGCAAGCGTCTCGTTAAACAATTACGATGTAATTTGTCTTACGGAGACATGGCTAAATCCGGATTTTAACTCTAGAGAATATTTCCCATCAAGTTATAACGTTTTTCGGCAGGATCGTCAGTATCATCTTATGGACGCAAATTTTGGGGGCGGTGTTCTTATTGCTGTTATTACTGTTTCTTATTGCACTGCTCTGTTGTATGGAATTGCATTGGAAATGTTTTGGCATCGACCACAGAAAATGTACAACGCCGATTTATCAGAATTTACTTTGATAGATACCTCGGAAGACGATATTTTTATGAGTATAACAGAATACTGAGTCATTGCAATTTAGAAACGTTGGTCGCGAGACGCAAAAGTCGAGACATTATATTTTTGTGCAAATGCGTTCATGCCATTTTCGATAGCCAGTGTTTGATCGAATCAATTAGGTTTCATGCACCAATGAGAATTTTCCGCCAGTGTCGTGTTTTTAATGTTCCGAGATTGAGCTCACTAAGTCCTCTGGCCCGTGTGCAGCGTGTTTATAATCATGAAATTTGACGTTTTTGATTGTACAATGTTTTACTAATTCATGTTCCACTGTTTTGTACTAACCATTGTACCATATTAGAAGGCCATCGCGCTGTTTATGGACAAGCTAATAAAACTATCTAATAAAACTAAAACTATCTGATTGTACACTCTTAGAAATAAGTCTTCTATCGTGCCGTCAAGAGCTGCCGTATCTTCTAGATTCACGCTCAAGGCCGAAGTTTTAGACAACAGATGCCCGCGTGACCCGGGAGAAAAGAAAATACCATAAAAAATGGTCTTGCTTTTTTTGGCGCGTACGCCATATAGAGGACACGTTGATCACGTGACCAGGAATCGGACACCGTGAAGTCTATTTCGTGTTGTCTAAATTTTTGCCGTGGTTTCTATGCTCTCGGAGTGATCACCTGACCGGCGTCGAGGACCGGAGTCACGTGAACTATGCGACGGGGCCAGACATGCTGGTGGTGCGGCACTCGTCACACCTCTTCTTCGATGCCTTGCCGCCAGCGTTTCCTCGCTTTGCTGATTCTGGGATTCTTTTACACGTAAGACACCTTTGTTTAATAAATTTTATTGCGGTAACTATGCTAGCAGCACTACTATTGTCGTGGCTACCTGTTACTTCCCCAAGCTTCTGACGGGCATTTGGAAAGTGCAGGTGCGAATGGGAGTGTCATGGCGGTCGTGACAGAACGTCAACGAAAGTTATGTGGTGATGCTTGAGAAGTTGAGTAGTGAAGGTATTCGAGAGACGCTAATGCAAAAGGCGGCCGCCAGTGACCCTGGGTAGAGCTAAATCTTCGGCGCTAAGGATCGCCCCTCTCCCAGCAAAGGAAAAGGCGCTTTTTGTCTCCAGGCTCGACGCAAGTACTACTGTCGACGAAGTCTCCAATTCAGTGAGTGATGTTCTGCAGAGTTCACCATTCCGCTGCATTAAGCTGCAAACTCGTCGGGATTCACATTGTTCATTTTGCATAGCAACAGACAGTGCTAAGTTCCACCTCATTAACAATCAAGAAGTGTGGCCAGAAGGATGTTTGTTCCGGCCATTTCGCGGTAAGATTCCTGACACCGAAAATCTAGTCACTGTCGCTGCTGACAATAGTGAGCAAAACGCATGACAGGAGACACAACTTTTTCTGTGTTTTACCAAAACGTGCGTGGTCTCCGCACAAAATCAACTGAATTTTTAGCAAGCGTCTCGTTAAACAATTACGATGTAATTTGTCTTACGGAGACATGGCTGAATCCGGATTTTAACTCTAGAGAATATTTCCCATCAAGTTATAACGTTTTTCGGCAGGATCGTCAGTATCATCTTATGGACGCAAATCTTGGGGGCGGTGGTCTTATTGCTGTTAAGAAAACTCACTCTGGTTTTCGTCGTAACGACCTTGAAGTTTGTAAAGAAAGCGTATGAGTTGAAATCTGTACAAGAGATAAACCAAATCTGATAGTAGGTTGTTGCTACTTTGCACCAAATGTAAATAGCCATGATTTTGTCTGTCAACTGGAGGATCTGAGCAAATGCATAGACACCTTTAAATATAGTGTGTTGTGCCTCGGGGATTTTAACGTCCCCAACATTGACTGGACTGGTCCACGTCGTGTCTCACTTTCTGACGATAGATCTGCGTCCAAGGCGGACTCTGTTCTTTTTCTGATGTCTTTCCTGTCTTTAAGACAACAGAATACATTCCAAAATGATGCAGGACACGTATAAGATCTGGCCTTCACAAACTGCGACGTGGAAAGTATCGAAAGTGTCAGAGAACCTTTGGTGAGAGAGGACGTGTGGCATGTTCCTTTTTTGTTATCCTTGTGCCTTACTTCAACGCCGTCCAATAGATTTGATAAAATCACTTACAAGTTCGCCAAGGGCGATTGCCTTGGCATGTATCGATATTTTGAATGTTTGGACTGGTCTGCAGTTCTTGACGCATCCGATGCGGACATTGCTGTCGAATTGTTCACCTCTCCTGTTAAAAAAGGTATTGATGTCTATGTTCGTAAGAGTTGTGCGAGGAAACAAAATTATCCCTTTTGGTTTTCTGCCGAACTTCGGCGTGCGCTACGTAAAAAACTGAAGTTCCATCGTCGTTTCAGAGCATTACGAGATATTGATTCGTACTCAATATACAGCACACATAGAAAACAAGCGAAGGTTTTGTATCGTCGTGATAAAATGCGTTACCTTGATTCTGTTCAAAATAACTTAGTTCGTAACCCGCGAGAGTTTTGGCGCTATACGAAGGAACTAGGTTCCAACCGCGAAAGTATCACACATGTTAATGATCCTTCGGGAAATAGGAGGGATTTGCCATCTGACATTTCCAAGGCTTTTGCGGATCATTTTTCTTCAGTTTACGCCTCACAAGAGGCAAGTTACCCATGCACACCTATTTCAATAACTGATGATTACCTTCATGTACCTTTTATTGATTCCTCTGAAGTGCTGACTGCAATCCATATGCTTAAGTCAAAAATGTGCTTAGCCTTCGACAGTATACCTTCTTTCATTATCAAGGGCTGTGCTGTGCTTTTTGTGGTTCCCCTGACACATGTCTTTAACTTATCGTTATCGACATGCCGATTCCCTAAACTTTGGAAGGATGCCATTGTTATTCCCGTATATAAGTCTGGGAACAAATGTGATGTTCAAAACTACCGTCCAGTATCACTGCTATCTGCATTTGGCAAGGTTTTCGAAATCACTCTGTGTAACCGCCTCACGCATTATTTTAAACGCAAAATCGTACTGCATCAGCATGGTTTTATCAGAGGCAGGTCCACTGAATCTAACTTGGCTTGCTCTTTGAATGATGGGTATGTCTTGTACTTGAGGAAGGCGGTCAGGTTGACTGTCTATTTTGATTGTTCAAAGGCTTTCGATCTAGTTTTGCACCATGCCCTTGTGTCAAAGTTAATTTGTTATGGTGTTAGTAATCCTCTCTGTTCATTTTTCTTAGACTATCTTACACATAGAAAGAACTTCGTACGTGTGTCTGGCTGTTTGTCGCAACCATATTACGCTGTACATGGGGTTCCCGAGGGCTCAATACTTGGGCCTCTTTTGTTTAACGTATTTATTAACGACTTATGTTTTAACTTAAATTTTGCGAAGATACTGCTGTATACTGATGATATTAAGCTTTATATGCCTATAACTTCGATAAATGATTGCCTTATTCTTCAAAGTGAAATTAACAAGGTAAAGTTATGGTGTGGACAAAACGGAGTAATTTTAAACGCATCGAAAACATGTGTAACGTCTTTTACCAAGAAACGTTCTTCCGTTGATTTCTCGTATATGCTGGGGGAAACCCCTTTGAAGAGATCACTTGTAACTCGCGACCTGGGTGTTTCCGTAGACAGTAAGTTGAAATTTGTAGAACATGTTAACTATATTATTAGCACATCTTACTCTGTGTTGGGATTCATTTCAAGGGTCACGCGTGGATTCAGCGACCCTCCTTGTCTCATCAGATTACATCGTTCTTTAGTCTTGCCAAAGCTAGAGCACAGCTCTGTTGTATGGAATTGTATTGGAAATGTTTTGGCATCGACCACAGAAAATGTACAACGCCGATTTATCAGAATTTACTTTGATAGATACCTCGGAAGACGATATTTTGAGTATAACAGAATACTGAGTCATTGCAATTTAGAAACGTTGGTTGCGAGACGCAAAAGTCGATACATTATATTTTTGTGCAAATGCGTTCATGCCATTTTCGATAGCCAGTGTTTGATCGAGTCAAGTAGGTTTCATGCACCAATGAGAACTTTCCGCCAGTGTCGTGTTTTTAATGTTCTGAGATTGAATCACACACGTAACATGAAAAACAGTTAGGAGCAACTAATATGTTTTTCATGTTACGTGTGTGATTCCCTCTTCGCGGGCTCCTTGACAGTGTTTTATTTTTTTCCCCTTTTCGACGTATTCCGATATTGAGCTCACTAAGTCCTCTGGCCCGTGTGCAGCGTCTTTATAATAATGAAATTTGACGTTTTTGATTGTACAATGTTTTACTAATTCATGTTCCACTGTTTTGTACTAACCATTGTACCATATTAGAAGGCCATCGGGCTGTTTATGGACAAGCTAATAAAACTATCTAATAAAACTAAAACTATCTGATTGTACACTCTTAGCAATAAGTCTTCTATCGTGCCGTCAAGAGCTGCCGTATCTTCTAGATTCACGCTCAAGGCCGAAGTTTTAGACAACAGATGCCCGCGTGACCCGGGAGAAAAGAAAATACCATAAAAAATGGTCTTGCTTTTTTTGGCGCGTACGCCATATAGAGGACACGTTGATCACGTGACCAGGAATCGGACACCGTGAAGTCTATTTCGTGTTGTCTAAATTTTTGCCGTGGTTTCTATGCTCTCGGAGTGATCACCTGACCGGCGTCGAGGACCGGAGTCACGTGAACTATGCGACGGGGCCAGACATGCTGGTGGTGCGGCACTCGTCACACCTCTTCTTCGATGCCTTGCCGCCAGCGTTTCCTCGCTTTGCTGATTCTGGGATTCTTTTACACGTAAGACACCTTTGTTTAATAAATTTTATTGCGGTAACTATGCTAGCAGCACTACTATTGTAGTGGCTACCTGTTACTTCCCCACGCTTCTGACGAGCATTTGGAAAGTGCAGGTGCGAATGGGAGTGTCATGGCGGTCGTGACAGAACGTCAACGAAAGTTATGTGGTGATGCTTGAGAAGTTGAGTAGTGAAGGTATTCGAGAGACGCTAATGTGTTATCAGCTGTATCGGGTTTGTAGCTGTGTTAGAATTGCCTCTAAACGTGGACTTCACGAGCGCTAACGTTTGTGTATGGCGCAGGATGTTTTTCTTTCGGGGGCTCGTTTCGACCGTGGTTTGAGTAACCATTCTCTGTCTCAGCTGGCCGCAGTGGGTATGGACGTCACCAACGAAGACTTCACTGGTGGTCAACGTGCCGCCTGGAGGAAATGTGCGTGCGATTCATACTAAAGACTGACAGCCATTAGCCGCACGGCACAAGTGTTACCCCGAACATGCGTCCAATGCTAACACTCACCTGTCGACCATGACCGCATCAGTAAGATATCTCTTTGATCTCTCCTCCTACATACTTCGTACTGCTGTGGTACCAATGTACCATTTTTCTCTCCTCGCTGCCTCACCTATCATCGTTTTAGTATAAGCTATAGTTCGTACCGTTTCACTGTTGTCGATAGTGACTTTTATTACACTTAATGTTGTTCGTATCCACTTTGTAATGCGTCTTTGTCGTCGTTTACTTTGTCACAGTTACGCCTTGAAGCAGAATTTCGATTCGAGGCCAGGATGGGAAGCATGGAGGAAACGCTGCACAACGGGTGACAACTGCCATATCAACAGCCCCCACAAAGAGATGTACAGCCGCTGAAATATGGTGATCATATGCCCTGAGCAACAAACAGGTCTGCGTCCCAGCGAAACTTGTTTCGTAGCGAGTTTCAAGCTTGCAAATAGTTTGGCAGCAGCGGCGTCGAGCCGCGCCGTTTTGTGCAATCTGTGATATTTTGACTATGTGTGGTTCTGATTCATTTTTATTTTCTCTGAGTCATTTCTCTGTGAACAGGGTATTTTGCATAGTTTGCAAGTCTAGTGAATATTTACTGTATCACTGCAACAATTTCACAACTTCGCCGAAATAAAGTCTTCAATCCCCTTTGAAACAAATTCTGTTGACTGCAAGCCTGCCTGCCTGCCAAGCCTGCGTTGGGGGAGAGAGGAAGCAGTGGCACGCGGGGAGGGGGAAACGACCGGGAAAGGAGGAAACTGTGAAGCATAAAACAGACGCCACTTTTGTGGCTTCTACGACGGAAACCACGTGATGCGACGTCATTCCCCGCCCTTTCGCGTGGTCTCTACGTAGAAACCCCAAAATTACCGTTTTTCGGGTGTCTGTAGAAGACACGATAGAAGATCCATTTCTAAGAGTGTACCGCACCGACGACAGGTGGAGCGTAGACGGCGAAATTGGACATTAATGTTCCGATATCAAATTTCGGCATTAGCTTCTGAGAGGTCCTGTCAATCTGAGGGGTCCTCTCAGCTTGAGAGGTCCACCAGCCTGAGAGGACCTCTCAGACCTATAACACATTAGGCCTGATGGGTCTTTTCACTAGGGTTGGTCTGTGATTTCATTGTCAGTTCGTGGTGGGCAATCTGCATCGAACTGCACCTTGTGAAAGTCGCAAGTGGGGAGCTTACAAGCCCTGGAGGCCAAGCGTACGTTACAACCAAAGCTCTCCTTGAAACCCCCAATGCAGTGACTGGCCAATGAGTCGCCCACATACGCAACCAAGCAACCATGAAATGTCTCTTCCCCACACCCTATCTGCAGAGAAATACCATTACATAGGTATCCCATACCATTTACTGTCCCTACAAAATCCTGTAGTATAGCATGCTATGCCTCAGCACTTTTTAAGTCCTTTCATGAGCCACTGCAACTAGAAAAATATTGCTCAATTTGGATCTTTCTTTTTGAGGGACATTGGTGAATGTGACATAAAATATACAAGCTTTTCTTTCATCCCCCTTTTTGCTTCTATTGGGTTAGTCAGCTCTACATCGTCACTGTATAGGATTATTCCTATGACATTCTCTGCGTGATTTTGCAGAACAGGGTGTGATCTTACCCTGAGGCCATCATTATAGTCCCTTAAGACCCCACCATCCACAAATCTGAAGGATGACTTAAAGTACCTCAAGAATTTAGTGTGCCTCACTAAATGCTGCAGGAGTTTCTTTAAGGAAATAAAATAGGCTTTTGAACCACCAGGGAGGGCAACAAGTTCCGGTTTAACATAAAGGCCACATGCCTCATACTGTAGTTTTCGGGCTTTATCTGAGCTCATTGTGGCAGAATTAAGCAGCACATCTTTCTCAAGCATTAGCTGTTCCACAAAGTCCACCACTGTGTCAACAACCTTCTTCGAGCACCTGTGGTGCCCTTCAAGAGTCCTGAACAAATGCCCCAATTTTCTGACTGTAGCAAGACGACTTTCATTAGCCCCATCCCCGTCTAACTCCACCCTTTCAACAATCTGTATGGAGGACTCGCTCCTTTGATCTATTTCCACTGGTGCAGCAGGTTGGAATCACAAAATTCCCAATAGCCTGTAGCCATTGTAGCTGAGACTGAAATGTAGCCCCACATGACTGGCATGAAAACATGAAATTCGACTTTTCACAAAGTGCATCGTGGCTATGAAATCTACGGAAGGAAACTGTTTCTAGTTCCCAATACCGACAACTATGTGCGCGTACAGAGTGGGCTACGTCCTCGAGTCCTTGCTGTTCTCCCTGGTCTGTGTCACTGCTGGTAGTTCGATGCTGCTCACCCTGTTCCACGAGGCCGATGGCGCGCAGTTGATCAGGGAACTGAGACTCGCAAGAGCTAGCCACTTGAAAATTCCCTGTTAAAACGTGATGTGTGCACATAATCACTGCGTTCCTTATAGAGTTGAGCTGTTCTGTGATGTGCTACACACAGAAAGCGATTCTATACTTTCTCACTGTGTGTCATGTTAGAGCTTACCATATTCGTCGACACAGGGGGCAGGCAATAGAGTCTCCACTTGACGTGGATAATTCACTCCCTCTTTCTGTGAGTGTCCTAGTAGAAAGACCCCAGGGATGATTGGTTGATTATTGACTCATAAAACACCCAAAAGTACGCATCCCGCAAACAAGGGCCAAAAACATTGTTCTAAGCTGCATAACAGATTTTTAATAGAAAATATATCGCTTGGAATCGAATATCGCTTGGAATGGAATATCCGCTTTGCGGTTGTTCCCAACGAGTCGCTACAGCTCCTTCACTCTTCACTTGTTGAAAACAGATCGGCTCTTACAGCGTTGTGAATTTGTTGCGCGAAATTTAGGCGTCCACAGGCCAACTCATGTGATGGCGTCGCGTAGACTGCTCCCTTGGCATGCCTGCCTCTCCGAATTTCTTTTCTTAATATACTAACAGCTGCTGTCACACGCCGCAAGGCACTGGCATATCACGATGCATGAGTCCGTGAGTTCGTCAAGCTGTTGACTGTTTCTCCGCACGACAGCTGACCATAGCTCCTTGCCAGCTGTACTCCCTTTGCTGCTCCGTTTGAATTCGCTCCCGAGAAAAACCGCTCCCGTGACAAAGTAAAATTTCTATTCTGGACACAGAAAAACACTTTCCTTCCGAGGAAAACAAAAGAATTTTGTAACCTCTTTATCAAAAATGTATAACACTGGCCGGAGGCGTGACATCTACAAACACGAACGTGTCTTTACATTTTAGTTGTGGTGAGAAGCATCTACATCATCCCTATTTGTCGAAACGCATAAGGTACATTTTTCCTTTGTCGAAATCTCATACTAGTGTGGACGACTTCGCAACGCAAATACAGTTGTATGCGGAATTAATTTTCAGTGACTTTATTCAGGAATCAACCAAGACCAGGAGCACACCAGGTGATGAAGTCAAGAGCAATGGAGGATACTGTGCTGTCAGGCTGAAACAGGGCGAAAGCATATTTACGAATTACGCCGACACCTATAGGCAGCTTACCTTTATAAGGCCAGGGAAAGACATGGCAGTGTCCAGACTTACATTCTCCTGTCTTAATGTCTTTCATCTCAGTGTTTCGATCAGCTGGTATCACCTGTGTACACCAGATTGTTTACAGTCGCTACCAACAGAGAGAAGAACCGAAGAGGAAAAAAAAGAAGAAAGAAAGAAGAAAAGAAGAATTGAAGAGGAAACCAAGGATATATATATATATGAAAGGTCATATAGGGATAGGCCACTGAAAATGCATGGGGCGATATTTTGCTTTATTTTTGTCCTTGTACATGACCACAGCGCTTACAAAACATTAGAATGAAACTTCAGATAAACGGTTATCAGTCTGCAAAGTTTGGGATGGGCCAAACCTAGTGTTCTATTTTTACAGTGCGACCGAAATGTGTAATGTTTGCTAGAACAACCCTGTATATGAAAGGTCAACCTTGTTTGTTAGATAGTTGATTCAGAACACTGTTGGCCACCTCTGGGAAAGTTACAGGTATGGGACGCAAAGTGAAAAGTTACCCACATGAATAGAGAAGGATAAGCAAAGGTGTGCACCATAAAACACTGGAACGACCACAGCTGAATAAAATGACATAACTACGATCCCGAAAGTATGTATTCCGAACGGCAGCTAGGTTCAAGGAGTGGAAAAAACGTGTTGGCAGACAATCAAGAGATATATTACGATGGTGGATCAAATATAAACGAGGGCTTTCTTGTAGAGCGCATTTTGTCAACTGG
The DNA here is from genome assembly GCF_037126465.1 of Ornithodoros turicata. Lineage (NCBI taxonomy): Eukaryota > Metazoa > Arthropoda > Arachnida > Ixodida > Argasidae > Ornithodoros > Ornithodoros turicata. The sequence continues at coordinate 140,444 of NW_026999396.1, read as the reverse complement.
TCGAAGGGAAATTGAAAAATGGGTTTCTCCATCCGGACACAAAGCAGAAAAATAATGGACACTCATTTTATTTGTTGCTACAAACACAAACAAAATGAAATGAAAGTCAGGTTTATATTTGATCCATCCTCCAATCTTGTTCAATGCAGACAAGGTTGCATGTAACCTGATGAAGATTGAGTTAGAAATCAGATCAATGTGTCAGAAATGGTAGGACGAATTTTCCCTAATGGTACTGTGATGTTACACGTAAGGGTTTGTCTGCGCAGTGTGGCGACATGTTGCACGTGCCGCAGCGTAGGAGTGCGGATAATTATGACCACATGGGTTTTTTTTTACGTAAGGCGGAAATCTCCAACACACTGTGCTGGAACTGTGCGCCCTCGGCCGGGATCGAACCCACGATCTTGAGCTCAGCAAGTCTGCAAGCACACTTACATACCAAGGATGGTCGGATTACATATGACACTCACTTCAATGGAAGAAATCAAAATTATAAATATTTGCTTGTTTTCTGTACCTATAAGGGCAAAATAGCCTTCCTTCGTACTTACTGCGCATTGCTCTCTATCCGGTTCATTTCTCTTCTCAACTTTTCCGTTCTTTGTGCAGTCATATTGGCAATACCACAGGAATCTCGTACCGTAGCCATACTGAAAACCAATGTTTGCCCTGTGTTTAGTCGTTCGCGTGAAATGCCTCTTGAGAATGTCATAACAACTTTAAAGATGATCCTATTTCGAGTTTGCTAAGACCTTCTAAGAGTATTTTCTTCTAACCAGGCTCATTATCTTACTGTCACACCTCGTATATGCACGACGCCCGCCGTTCCGCTTGCCTGAGAGCAGTTGTCTAACTTGGTACGCGCGGGCATCCCAAAAACTGCAGTTTCTTTCACGGTCGTGCAAGCTGGCGCAGCGGTAACGCGTGCGCTTGGAGACTGGGAGGTCCGCGGTTCGAATCCGCGGGCCGGCTGTGCCGTCTGGGGTTTTTCCTGGGATTCCCTCAGATGTGTAATAGGCGTATGCCGGCACAGTTCCCCAGAAGTCGGCCCATGGACGCAGCTATCCTCCCCCCGAGCGGATTCCGCTCGGTCTTCCACTTCACCCTCTCCTCTCCTCCTCACCACCACCTTTCCCTTCCCGAGAAACATGCCGCCTAATCAGGCAGGCAGACCTCTCGGGTTCCTCCCAACGACACTCCTCCTCCTCCTCCTCCTCGTCGTGCAAGCTCTCCAAACTAGACAGGAAAGGATAACACGTGACTTTATATCGCGAGACAGGTGTGGTCCTTGAATACTACTTACATGCGCCGAAATTTCAGCTCATCATATTTGGCAGAGTTCGATGAAACTCGTTACAAGTAATCCACTAGTGTAACTAAGTAAGTAAGTTTTCTGGTAACTTGTAACTTAACTCCTTACTTTTTCGTCATAGGAACTTTCAGAGGAACTGGTTCCTTTTTCAGGTAATTTTGCCAAAGTAACTTCAGCTAAGTTCCAAGTTACTTTTAGTTCGCTTTTCAATTACTTCCACGTATTTTCTTGCTTTCTCCCCGGTTCTTTCCTGGTATTTTATGCTATGAAACGTGATATTCAACCACTGACAGTATTCTATTCAGGAACAAGATCCAAAGTGCGCCCACAGGGTGTATGATACAAAGCTTTCGAATTGTTGGACATAAAGGAAAATGATCTAAGCGCGTTGCATTGACTTGCAGGCAACTCAAGGTCGAACTCAACTGCTCACGCACGCACTGTGTAGTGCTATTTTGGGTGCGAAGTAACTTGGAAGTAACGCCTTTCTGTTAGTAACTCCGTAACTGCGAGCTACATTCCAAAACAAAGGACTTCGTTATTAACTTTGTTGTATTTCTCACATGGTAACTTAACTCGTATCGAGTTCTTTTTGACGGATAACTTCTCGATCTATGATATTTGCCGTCTCCCATACACAACCCCGTGTCAAGTAACCATGACACCAAGTTGCAGGGCTCGACCGCACGCCCTTGGAATCCCAAGCAGATATGCTACCGATCAATAATTTAAGAACCACAGTAACCCTAGCCTGGAACGTATGCCTTAAGCAAGCGACTTTCCCCTTCGAGCAGCAGCACTCAGTGGGGCCTCTTCACTCTAGTGGACAACTACAGGAATGATTAACAACGTCGCGCACTTGCTCTTTGTGCATTCAATCTCGACCAACCTCCGGAGACGCCACAAGGACTTGTGCAAATTATTACTAGTAAATGGGGTGTTTGGATTGCTGGCGTCATTTTCTGTTTTCTTTTTCTTTTCGTATTATGTACTGAGTGTCACTCGGATGTGCAACGAGACCTGTAGCACTGCAAAAAGGAGATCGACACCGGTTAGAAGTAAAATAATGCAGTTGGACAACTCGACATATCATGAAATCGCCCGTCGGTACCTGCCCAGATAAGGACTCCTTATCATAATCTTATTGTCATTGCCATCGAAGCGTCTGTTCAACCAGGACCGTGAGTTGTTCCCGCACCGTGCGTACCTACCGCGATCCCATTTCTTTTTAAGAGTGCGCCTAACAGGTTTCTCTTCATGCGTAGTTAGGAAAAACATAAACACATTACAGATAAAAGCAATCGAATGCGTACCGTAGCTGAGAACAAGACTCATTTGTCTACAGCCTAAAGGTGAATCCTCTCTGCCCATGGGCATAGTAGCCCATAGACACAGTAAGGACAAAGTACAGCAGGAGGGCTGATTGGCATAGTTTCAACAAGGTAAATTTAGCCAGGCAGCGAAGGCAAGAAAAAAAAAAGAGCAAATCTGACACGGCAACACTGTCATCTCCGTGACTCGAGCGATCCCTGGGTGCTCGTGGCACAGCTACGGTCGTAAACAAAATATTTACGACGCGCGCATTGGTATTGTATAAACTAATAGTTTATTCATAATTCAAGTATAGGAAAAGCTATCTGTTGCCCACTAGTGCACATTTACGAAATCATCTACCACCTGAGTACGTTTCCGTATCCTGCTCAACTGCGCATGTGTACAGTACGCTCGTTTGTCCGTGCGTTCTTCTATCCGTGCCGTGTGCCCGCGCATATTTTATAATACAGAGTTCGTACGCTTCTTGGATTAAACAGGAAGCGACGTTTACATTTCGAAGCTGTAGGCCAAGATTAACACGTGTGAACATATGGGTGCTATGCATCCTGTGTTGCTGGCCCCGAGAAAAAAAAAAAAAGTTTCGTCATGGCAAGACCGGCCATGATAGCGTAAGCGTTAGCGAATCAGCTGTGCACCAACGATACCATGTTTTTTTTGCAACTGACCCACTATGACCGCTCGTTGAAGAAATACAGACAGCTAATCACTACCGGGTACGCTTAGGTCTAGGTTAGGAGTGAAACTTGCTGTTTATTTGTGGTTATCACGTACCTTCGTCAAACCTTGTGATAACTCTTCGTATTTCGAACTGACATGTGTCATTAAACCTGATGTGATTTGTTCTTCTCTGTTCTCGTCTGGTATTGCTGTCCTGGGTGAGTAGTATGGCTCGGTCAGGAAAAGGGAATGAGAATACAAGGCAAACGAAGTACGCGAATGCAAACGTGCCATGGCTAATTATGCAATACTTATTGTTCATGCTGCTGACGTCATATCTGACGTCATTTATTTACAAAAGTAGTAGTCCGCGCAATGGATGGATGGCGCTGACAGTCTCTATCATGGCGCCATCTGAAGACGCAGGGTCCTATGGGAGCTTCGCTACCTGTTTAAATATACCTTGGTTTCAACGTATATTTTCATGAAAGAGCTTAGTGGTGATCATCTGACATATCTCACATAATAATATTTGATCTCATGTCTAACGCAGCCATCGGACTCTGTCACTTTTGGTTGGCTTTCTGTTTTCTGGTAACAGCAGAGGACCTCCTCGAAAAGACCGGAAAGGATCATGGACACTGAAATTTAGAGAAAGGGAGCAATTTAATCGAACATGTAATTGACGTACATACTGTGATAGCTTCGGTATTCAATCGAACAACAGGACAACCAGGGATAACCAAAGACAAGATCAGGAAGCGCGGACCGTTTCGCCTCCGCCATACAAAGGATCCGTGCGGACACCTTTGACGTCAAGCTGACCGACGGTCGGCATGGCGGCACTCGCGTCACGGTAATATTTCATGCTCCATTAGCTCTTGTGAACTCGCCCTAAAACGTACACGTTAAATTTGGAACATTTTCCATGTGTACGTGAGAAGAGGAATGCGGAAATGCAAGAAAGCAGCTGTAGTCAAATTTATACGTACAAAATAGGACGTATGCAAGGAAGGTTACGGGCCTATTTGTAGATGCCATTCTTCTGGGTGTACTGTCGGTAGAATGTGCGTAAGCTGCCTCAACACACCTGGTACAAGAACCCTCTAATATCGTGTAAGTGTGATAAACAGGAGAAGCTGTCTGTAATATAACGAAAAACAGCTGAAAGCACAGTATTTGAACTGAACACCACTTACCTGACGGCGAATCCCGCTTATCGTTTTCGTGCAGCGCAATGTACCGCGGAATATTGAGCATAGAAACAGACAAAGAGCGAACGGAAGTGGGGCCAATGAAACGCAATGCACTGAAGCGAGCAGTGTAAGATGCACTTTCGAGCCAGTGCACTTTTATGTAGGAACATAAGGTCTATAAGAAGTCGACGTTAATGAAGGAAATACCATTTTGAACAATCGTATAACTCCACTGCCTCTTGCGGCATCTGTTACAAGGCCTGACCCATGCTTTACGCAACTTTCTCATTCGTCATCCCGCAGCACGTGTAATTAGGTAGTCACACTATGCAACAATTAACCTTTCACTTGTAAGTAACATTTAATTAACCTTTAAGTAACCATTTCAGAGCGAGATGGCCAGAGCCAGAGAAGCCAGAGCCCGGCTGATGACGCGCGATAGGAAAGGTTCATAACCTTAAAGTGCTACAGGCACAAAGACGGAGAGAGATACACAACGCATACAAGCCCTTATTTATTGAAAAACACACGAACTGCTTCAATGCTAACTGGAGCCACCCTTCCGTGGGTCGTGCCCTGCCCCGTCATCAGCCGGCACTCTTGCATACACGTGCTTAGATACAATGTGCAGCGCATTGATCCAATAAATTTTGGCTCACATTCAGTTTAATTCATTTTACACTCATTGGAAAGCTCTGCACAACTAATGTGACTATTAAAAAAAACATACTGGCAAGTGGAAATGGAGAACCAGTCCAATGACAAATATGCTGCTGTGGCTCAATGGTTCAATGATATATGAGGGTGACATTTAATTAGGTTTAAGCCGCCACTTCTCATTACATCTCACTAACATTTGGTTTGATTTCTCATAAAGACTCATTGAGTATTGCACCATTTTCAATGTAATATTTGCCCCAAACCATCTATTGCGAATAAGTATTTTCGTAGTCACTGAATGAGATTTGTGTATGATATCCAATATAATATTTATGATATCCAATAGGTTCAATGGGATTTTTATTAGACTTTCAATGAGACAGTTTCCAGCAGGGAGAAAAGATACACTAACATCACTACCACAGGGGTGGCATCCAACGTATTGCACCGTAGACGAAAGCGTGCTCGGCGAACGCAATGCATCATGGACAGGTCCTGGTCGCACGTCACAGGAAACAGGAAGGCACACGTAACCTTAAGATGCTGGCGCTGGGATCGGCGGCAAAATCGTTTGTAAACAATGTCGTTATTGTTTCTGCGCGACGTTTTTGATGTATTTCGATCATGTAACTATTTTTATCCCATGAATTCGCAGTAAAACGCGCAGTTTTGCACATACGGCCTCGTACCGTTGACGACTTCCAAAGATGTAATGACCACCGCGCGTTAAGACTCACTAAGCCCAAACCAACAATGTCGCCTGGACATCTGTAGAACGTCCGGCTCGGACGATCAAAACCTCCTTAGGGCGTCAATCATCGCCTATGAGACGTTTCTGGGACGTTTATTCTGTGGCTAAACTGACAGCCTGGAGTGTCCAAAAAAGTCCATAAGACGTCCGAGCAGATGTTCAATGGTCATGATTAGGACCTTCCACCAAGACCCCTGTACATCCCTTGTTTCTTGCTTTCTAGTGCTGCTCTCTATGTTTCGTTCCACTCGTAAAGTGACAGACACACACCATAACACAGGAAGCTGAAATATTTTATTAATATACGTTAAAAACATTTAAGACTTGTACTTCTCATCACACAGGCAAATGGCAAAACTCCACTTAATTCTCGAAGTGTCATTAAAAGCAGAATAAGTAGAATACTAACGCGCAGAGTAGGCCATTGTATATGAAGTGACGCTGATAAAATCCTATACGAGCTAATGTACACGAAGGCTATGAAAAGAACTAAACGCTCAATGCCAACCACAGCAGCTAGACGTTAACTTGAGCTTTGTGTACTCGCGTCGAATGGCGCACAATTATTTTTGCAACATTTTAATTTCAGAAAGTTAGAAAGCATGTTCAGAAACTCCCATCACAACTGGCAACGTATGTGTCAGATAGAGTTTTTCTGTCTAAAAAATGGGAGCTAAAAGTACCACGTGAGCATCCGACGCTTTTGCATGCGGTGATGGCAAAGCTCTCAAGTTTCTCAGTGACTTTTTTTTAGCGTGGTGTGTTCTCTAGCTAGGAAAACAGTCTGCTTGAGACACAGGCTGCTCGAAGCAGTTGCGATGATAGTTTCTCAACACTGTCTACAACTTTCCTACACCTCCTAATGTGTTATGGGACTGAGAGGTCCTGTCAGGCTGGTGGACCTCTCAGGCTGACCTCGCAGGCTGAGAGGACCTCTCAGATTGACAGGACCTCTCAGAAGCTAATGCCCAGATCTGACATCGGAACATCAATATTCAATTTCGCCGTCTACGCTGCACCTGTCGTCGGAGCAGTACAATCATACAGTGCTATGATACACCAGAGACAACTACATGTCACAAAACTCCACATATATTGAGTTCCTTCGATTGTACAGATACACTCAAGACGTGCACACTGCTATCAGATTTTCTAACAGTTATTTCAAATGTCTTGCAGAATTGTGAATATCTAATATTTGTTGAAGGATCGCTCGCAAGAAACTACACGAAACGGTAAATAGCAGCAACAGAAACTAGATTTAGCATTTACATATCTACGAAAGCATACAGTCATCATCAAAACATACTGCCGTATTCCACAAAGCGTGAACTCATGGGACACATATTCGCAATGTCCGTACAGCGACGATGAAAAATATTCTTGAGGAACTCTGCTTCTCGGTGATCAAGTTCGTCCGTTTTACGTATACTTTGGGACTCGCGACGCACCGTCTAGTTTCCTTTGCTTGCGTAAGACGCCAACCAACTGGCGAGATCGGGTTATCACCACCTGTCGCTTCGTAAGAGATTCATCTGTAAGAAATGCAATTTCAGAATGTCAGTGTAAGTCAGTGTGTAGGCATCGAAATACCTACCGTTTGGCACAAAGCGCCGTTGGTAACCTAATGTGGTTGGTAATCTTCCTATCGGCGCTCATAATGCGTGTCTGCGAACAGTGGTAAAAGCGTAAAGTGAACAGGAATGCCTGTCACTCACAAAGGCATATTTGACACATCGTCTACATACCTCAAAAACAGTTAGAATCCCGAAGAAAAAACGCAAATTACGTGAGATCCGCAGCCGACGTTCTCACACTTCAACATTTCAAAACAGAGTGATTCAACCTCTGGCGACTGGCCGAAACGCACGGATTGCAAGAACAAAAGCTTCAAGGGGGAACAGCAATACAAGGTTATCACGGCACGTGTTCCTTGGAGGAATAATGCACAAACATGTGAAATCATGCGAACTATTTTCCAAAGCGGACGAGGTAGCATGTCCCGCGGCGCGGAAAACATGTAGCAGCTTGCTCTGGGAGGTGTTGCACGACGCACCAAAGCTGTCTGAAAGGTCCTCCCAAACCCCTCAGGGCTACATGAATGATCCTACAACGTGTTCCAGATTTTCTCTAAAAGGTCCTCTCAGACCCCTCTGTTCTGCCTGAAAGGTTCAACCCTTTGAAGATTTCTTGAAAGGTCCTCTCAGACCCTTCAGAAGTGCTAAAGGGTCCTCTCAGACCTCTCAGGAACTTTTGAGATGTCTCTTTGACACATTTCGAGACATAGGGAGACATTACAAAAAATTGTGGGCAGACAAGACTATAAACACAAGTGGCTCAATCGCTAATGTTCTTTCTGTCCGTTGTCCTTACAGCTCCAATTTCTTCGCACAGGCTCTAAACATTAATTTTCAGCTCTCACTCTTTTGCAATAGTCACTCTTTTGCAATATCCTTGGTGCACAATAACATTGATATCTTGCATACAAAGAAAAAGGGCATCCTATCCATGACATATGATCTTGGCAAACAAGTATTGCGTGCAGACTGCACGTATTCAAAAGTTTTTTTTTTTCGCGTACCACAAGATATTGCACTGTGTCCTATTTGGTACACCGGAACGTAACTCTCGTGGTAAACAAAAGATTGCAAGTCTGTGCAGAAGCCCAAGTGTATAGGCTTCCAACGTTCCACCTGACTCATCAGCACTATTGCTAGTGTTGTGTTGCTGCTCTTTCGTATGGCATAGCCAGTTCTTGATTGATGTTTCCTCTTCATGCCGTGTTCTATACTGAAGTTTCTTGTTCCTCCTCACAGCCTCTGAAAATTATCATTGTAGATGTAGTCGTCCTGTGTAACATACTACACCAGATTATCAATGTAAGTGCCTGAAATACTAGATAAGGATAAGACAACCTCTCGTTTGTGCATCTCTGTACAATTGCTCACATCAAAAATGACGTAGTACTGTGTGCTTCTCTGTACCCTGTACTCTTGTCGGACACCAGGTCTAGTCAGTACGCGTGTTGCAGGAGTGGACAGCCAGAAGAATGGACGCGTGGGCTAGTATCATTCGTTTCGATTCCTGCGAGTAGATAGTTATGGTGGATTCCCACTCCTGGAGTGCTGGAGGAATTCTGCTACAAATAATGAAGTATAAAATAGCTAACCAGCTAGTTCGACACTTACAGATCAACCAATGCAGCAGTGGCGCCACAGAGCAGAGACATCCTCTATACCATAGCATCCTCCTATAGCATGCCATACTGATCAACCCTAAATTGTGCTAAGAGTATTGTATATTCTGGTTTTAATGAGACACTATACAAAAAAACATTATACCAGCTGTCATGTTGATCACGTTTTGGCATGCCTCTCCCTCATTAGGCTGCCATTGCTTCACTAGCAGACAACTCCTCGAGCTCGAGCTCGAGGGAGGTGGAAGCACCCTTCCTCCTCATACCGCGCATGGTTTTTCGTGACAATCAAGCAGGCACTTCTAAAGCAGAACTTCTTTTTTCCTACTCGTTCTGTTTCTATGCTGTGCATAGGTTTTGTTGGGTTTGCAGTTCACTCAATTCAAAATTGTCCAAAGTCTTCCGGACATCGACAAACGTTTCCGGACGGTAATTGCCGAATGTTCCACTATCCTCGGGCGGGTGCGTCGCCATTTTTTATCACTTTAGGTGAAATGCCCCGTATATTAGAAAATAGTTTCGTTTTTACCAAGGGTAGAAAGGTTTGTGAGCGCGATATTGCTAGGAAGAAGAAGATGTCATGCGCCGAAAATATGATTTTCACAGGAGCACTCGGGACAATCCACTCCAGTGGGAAAACGTAACGATTCGAATTCCAGAGTGGTAAATACATCCAACGGCCTTGGTCAGCGCTCGCTTGAGGCATAAGCACTTGTGTGCTTGCTCAGAGCGTCTGAACAGCACACAGCAACAAAGATGACGAAAGCTTCCCAAAATTGTGCTGCAATGCATCTGCTCTGAGGAAGCGACATGGAGGACACTGCTCAAACTAGTACAAATACTAAGTGAAGCTGTGAATTTCGAGAGTGTCACGGTTAGACAAGTGCTGCGAGGCACAGTCAAAGGCAAAAGCACAGGACTGTTCTCCTGCGTTGATGCCCATTTCATGACCGAATTCGTTAGAAACAGGCATCTTATCATAACACATTTACATGCTTTCTTAGCTTTTGATCCATTTGGTTCTGTAACTGTGGCACGGTTTTAATTATGGGACAGTTTGGCTGCACCACCAGTTTAGTTTGACATAAGGAAACTTCACTGTGCATACCCTGCAGGGAGGTGTCCAAAATGCTGCTTGTGCTGACCCCCGTCAGTGCAGATCTGTGCTTGACACGGTTCTATAAATGACAATGACACGGAGTACGACACTGAACGAAACAAACATTACTTGATTATCGGAAGAAAAAAATACATGTTATGCTCCATTTCTATACCTGCGATCGGAGGCAACGTAGATGACGACCGCTGACGCTAACGGTCTACAAGGATTGTTGCATACATGTGATGCAGTGAACTCGAGCCCGGAAGCCTTCGTGACGACCATCATAGCTGCCTGATGAAAAGCAAGGGTTGAACATGAGTTGTATCCATGTAACGTGGGAAGGTTGCAACACAGCTGTTATGGGTAGTGGGCATGCCTTGCTGAAAGGGCCTGTTCCCACCTGGTGACGTCCGACGCGGCGTCGTGAGTGGGCGGCGGATATAGACGTCCATTTCCGGAGTTGGGAGAGGAAAGACGTCGAGCCAAAAAAAACTGCCACGCCGGTCTTCTTCCACGTCGTCTGCGAGAGCTACCGAGAACGACAGCTGGCGACCTATTAGATGGCACAGAAAGTCCACGCATCCTGATTTTTCGTCTGCTTTGGACGACGGAAGGCCATTGTGGTGGGAACATGAAAATCGTGCGCGCTGACGGGGCGGCGGAATTGCGCCTCTACTTCGGCCGCCCGCTCACGGCGCCGCGTCGGGCGTCGCCAAGTGAGAACTGGCCCTAAATGACGATGCGCCTTGCCGCTTTGGGTTCCGCCGCCATTGTAGCTAGACGACCAGTGTGTTGTTTATGAGACCATCGAAACGCGAGCGCAGCGCCAAGCTGGTGCGAACTGTGAAGTGATGGATCAAAATCAAGCTCAATAACGCTCAGGACAGCGCTCTGCGATAAGCGTACTTTTTTTTTCTCTTGCTTTGGGTATGATGAACAAAAGCTCATGAAACCAGTGCACATGTACATTAAGAACACGAACTAAACTTAGTGATCCTGTCACGAGAAACTTGAAAACACGAAGCGATAACTGTTTTTAACAGTTTTTCGTCCAACAAACGTCCTTTCCAATCATCCTTCGCGGCTGACACTGGAACATTTTTACTGACGTCCAGTGTACGTCCTCATAATGCCGATCCCTGACGAGGACGTCGGAGTCACGCAAGGGCGTCCGTGGGACATCCATGGTTTCATGGGTACTTAAACTAAGGAGAAATGGGCTACCATGTTGCGGAGGAGGCACCGCATAGTTTATGCTGGCAAAATACGTTCATCTCTTGACGTTATGACGACGAAAATGTGTCGTTAAACGGCATAACGACAAGTTAACAAAGTCACAAGGCCTCAAAACGACGGCTTCTATGACGTGAGAAAATTACAAGATGGCAGTTTTGCCAAAAGAACCCACTTGAAGGTAGGTACAACAATGTCGGGCTTGTGTCACTCCTGTGATCACACCCCTCGATAGGCATGTGCGAAATCATGTTGACAACATTTTGATTGGCCCTGAAACAACATTTCGAAGTAGAAACCGCTGGTTTTTCCGAAGGTAGGTATAGTGATGTCATATGCCTTCACTTGGCGCTCAAAGGTTTAACCTTTCGGTTCCCTGCCTGCTCTAATTAACCTTTGAGGTTCCTCTATGCTGTAATTAACGTTTCAGTTTCTGGTCTATTGAAATGAACCTTTCAGTTTCCTACCTGTTGTAATTAACATTTCACTGTCCCGTCTTGTGTAATTAACCTTTCGGCTTCCCACCTGCTGTAATTAACCTTTCAGCTTCCCACCTGCTGTAATTAACCTCTTAGTTTTTTGTCTGTGTAGCTGCAGGGGCTGTTAGAGACAACTTGAAAAGCATCTGACTTACATATGCAGATAATATATTTTAAAAGTAACTGAATTACATCTTAAGATAGCTGAGAAATCCGCCGCCCGCTGGTAGGTATCGATAGCAAGCCCAAGCTTGCAATTCGCAACAAGACTTCCTGTAGTGTCATTCGTCTTCGTGTTTCCTCAACGTCGAGGGTGTGCTATGCTATGTGTCTGAATTACGGCTGGGAGTACCCAGTGAGAGAAAATATAACTCCAGATAGGAATTATTAGGCTTCTCCAAACAAAATTTATAGGCTATGTCGAAGCAATTCATCAGAATTTAAACATAAATTTCCGAACAGTTTTCATGATCAGCGCTGTTAAAGCTCAAAAGGCAAAATCAGTTCACATTCGTATTCTATTGAGCTTACCTTTACTCGAAAAGTAACTCAAAAACTTGTTCGCGGAAATTCAAACCTCATTTTCGTAAGTGATACTGCCACAGTCCGCATGCACCTTGCTGTTCCATACGGCAGCGTTCTTGGTGCCCTCGTGCTGAATATCATTATGAGTTCTCTTCCAGAGCAGCTGCCTGGTTACGTTCACACCGCACTATATTCTCATATGTTTGTAACTCAAACGTCGCCATGCCAGTACTGGACAGCTGTTTCGGCCTTGTTGGGCCTCATCAACAGTACGCAGGCAGGCAACGTTTGAGTGGATGGCGTCAGAAGGTCATGTAAGACGTGATTCCTCCCGTCAGGGTGAGATAACTCACTCACTGAAAGCCCAGTGCAAAGCCAGTGAAGTATAAAATGAAAAAAAAAAAAATAGCCGGAGCTCTTTGGCTGCACGTATAGCATATGTTTGTAACTCAAACGTCGCCATGCCAGTACTGGACAGCTGTTTCGGCCTTGTTGGGCCTCATCAACAGTACGCAGGCAGGCAACGTTTGAGTGGATGGCGTCAGAAGGTCATGTAAGACGTGATTCCTCCCGTCAGGGTGAGATAACTCACTCACTGAAAGCCCAGTGCAAAGCCAGTGAAGTATAAAATGAAAAAAAAAAATAGCCGGAGCTCTTTGGCTGCACGTATAGCATATGTTTGTAGCTCAAACGTCGCCATGCCAGTACTGGACAGCTGTTTCGGCCTTGTTGCCTCATGACATCTGGACCACTACCATTCACTGTGGCCCACTGCAAAGCCGACGGAAAGGTTCGTTAGACAATATTTCAATATACCTCCTCGATCGTGGCTTTGTTGTCTCACCTTTCAAGGCTGTAGCGAATGCATTTTTCACGCCAGATCGTTTCATAAGTTCTCGTTTTCATTGGGGACCCACCCATGGCCTTCGTCACGGAGCTGTCGGCGGCTGACGGGTCTGTCTGTGGGTAGCCCGATGGCATTAGGTCGCTCTTCCGGGAACATTTTGCGACCCTATATGGCACTACGAGAGTACCCACTGGGGAGGCCCGCTCTTTCTTGGCTTGTGCAAAACACTTTGCTCTCAATTCCGACCTTTTACGCGAGCTCAATACTGGGCTGCAGTCAAGGCTCTACACACAGGGAACTCTCCCGACTCTGATGGACTTCCAGCTGAATTCTATAAACGCTTGTGGTCGACTTTGTCCCCTTCCTTGACTATCTTTTTCAATAGCTGCTTGGCGGGCGGCTTCTTCTGCCCTTCCATGCGAGATAGAGTTATAGAGTTCCAGCGAGAGAGAGAGTCTTGCTCTGCAAGGACGAGTCTCACAGGCACGATCGGAACGCTTATAGGCAGTGTCTCTACTGAATACTGACTATAAGATTATTGATAACGTGCTATTGCAACGCATTTCTCCCGTTCTGGGCCTTGTCATCCCTCCTTGGCAGGCCTGTGCTGTCCCCGGACGGTCCCTGCAGCTCCATACTTCTGCGCTGCGTGATGCCCTTTATTCGGCTCATAGTCGCATCCAACCCGCAGTTTTGGCCTCTTATGACCAAGAGAAGGCTTTCTGCATGGTACACCACGGGTACATGCACCAGGTCCTGCACGCTTTTGCTTTCCCTGATACGGTTATTGTCTGGACCAGATTACTGTATACCGGCACTTCTGCTACTATTGGGCCAAATGGGGCTCTGTCTGAGAGTTTCCCCATAAAGTCCGCTGTGCGGCGGTGTTATCCTTTGCCCCCTGCCCTCCATGCCATGGTCCTTAGTCCACTTTTTGGGTCTCTTGTAACTGTACTTCCTTCGCATATGCTCAAGCTAGCTGGATTTACAGCTCTTCCGTTTTTTGCGTACGCAGATGACCTGTCTCTAATACTTTTTCGTCTTTTTCCCAGTCTCGGGTTTTCGTCATGGATCTTAGCCACCAGCTCGCTTGCTTTTTAACCATTTTATCTAATACTTAGCGATGAAGCTTCTGTTGCCGCCGTCTTAGGTGCTACAGATGCCTATGGAAACGTACGAAATGCGCGCATTAATCGGGCGAAGAGTGTTTTTCTCTTCCTTAATGCTACCCCGTCGTGTCCGGCGCCCTTTTGCGTTCCTGTTAGCGACGACGTTCGTATGCGACTCGATGTGGCCTTTACAGCTCAGTGGCTTTACCGCTTGAGACAAGTTGACTCTCCCACTTGCCGCCACTGTGGTGCTCTTGATCTGGAGCACATTCTTCTTCATTGTCCCCGCTACCAACCTTCCCGAACCGCACTCTCCGAATCTCTTAGTCAGTCGGACTCTCGCCCCTTCTCCCTATCGAAATGGCTTGATCCCTGGCCCAATCCAGCCCAGCAACGACCTGCGCTCAAAGCTCTTTTGACATTTCTGGACACAATCGGACTTCGATCGTTATTGTGAAGGGGCTCGTTATTTTATTCCCCACCTCTCCACCAGCAATGGGGTAGAGTATCGCCTGTGGCGATGAACTTCCCCTCTTTCCATTCCAAAATAAAGTTGTTGTTGTTAATAGTTGTGTACTCTCGTCGCCCTCATGGCTGAGGACTAGCGCAGTGTTCCTGTTCTCACTGATCTTTGGTTCTCCCTGAGGTTTGGCACTCCCTATCACGTGTCGAGCCCGTCTCCCCACCTCATGTTTTTTTTTTTTTTTTGTCAGTAAGTACTGGTACCACGGCAGTGTCGCTATTCCCCCTCGTCAGATCTTAGTCCTTGCGATCCGCACAGCGTTTCGTTTCATCTGGGTACTTAAAGGTCAGCTACGCCGATTTCCCGATGTGTTGAAACGGTTATGATATTCAGAACGACCACATCCTACTGCCCCCGAAACGCACCTTCGTTTCTCAATTTTGTCTTCCTATTACGAAAATTAATTCATCAAAGAAACCAAAACAAGCCATGGGCGCAGCCATTTTTGTGACGTAGATGGGATAAACCTGCTCCATCTACGTAGATAGAGAATCGTGCGTCTGATTGGATGAAAGCTGAGGCTTTCTCTGACTTCCCTGGCGTCTTCTCCCGTTTACGAGGAAATCCAGTTATGGCCGCCGGCTACGATGAGCGTTTCGTCCGAGGTAATCCCGAGAACTATTGAACGATGAAAACAACAACCGCGAACTCACCTCAACATCATTTTCGGCGTGAAATTATGATTATGTGCTCGAGAACTTCGCAGTTCAACCGTTCAGCTGCTATTCACGTCAACCCGTTTGCTGCTTTTACTACAAGTGCAGGCAGCGATTGAGCAACAACGTGAGACTTGGTGATCGTTTGAGCATATACCTGCAGAGGACTGGTCTTCAAAGAAAGAAGGCCGTATTTCTGCCCATGCACATCGTGCGATTGCCAGGCTTGTTACACGAGATACATATATTGTGCAGCATCATAGCGCGACTGCAATGAACGACGTAGGAATGTATCGTGACCACTCGAACTGCACTCGTTGAACCATTCGTGGGTTATATGAAAGTGCTCAATAGAGTTGCCCCGCACAAAAAGTGTTGGATGTAGTTTTGTAGTGTGTTGTTTATCTCGTAGAGCGCATCGCGGCACGTAGGTCGAGAGCCCTTATACGTATTTTTTGCATGTTTACTTGAGTGTGCGCATTGTTCTATACCACACAGGCCATATTTCATTCATAAATAGTTTCGCAAATAAACACGTACGGGTCGATCTCATATTGCTTTTGGGTTAGGCATAGTGTCTTCAGATCAGGGTATGTGTATCCTGTTTGCATGCCCAACAGATGTTATTAAGGGTAGTGCAACATTTCCCACTTCTTGAACCATGCTAACATTGCCAGAATAAGGAACATTACACTGTGCTGTGTATTCCACACTCAGTTGTCTCGCGACGTAAACCCCCAATTATTATATTGGGTACTCCACATGTTCAACCAGTCAGCACTTCCCATATCCTATTTTTTTTAAACATGTGCTTAAAATTCCACAACTGCCACTCAGGTAACTTTGCCACCAAATTAGTCAGTGACAAAAGGTATATGTACTTTATCACAAATTTAATAACCTTGGTGGAAATGGTTGATGGTGTCCTCTGCCTTGTACGGTGCACTTCATAGCAAAATACACAATAGTCCAAATGTTTTCCTTGTCCACAAATGCCCTGTCAAAGCTGAAAGACTCTTATAAAAATGGGGAAGCGGGCTTGCTTGTCCAGAGAAACAAATATGAAACTGCAGTGCTCAACGTAAATAACTGCATGCTCAGCAACTAGGGCTGGTGATGCCGAAGACCTAATATTTCTAGGTTAAAAGGAACAAAGGAGAAAAGACCACTGCGGCGTATTAATGTTGTTTCAAAAGTATAACACCACAAAATTTGTGAGACTCAGTTGGTGTATTTAGTTATGTTGGTCACCTCCTGCACCAATTTTTAATAAGATTCAAATGCGTTGCTACCAACCAGGACCTAAGCCTGACCTATGATCTAATAATAATAATAATAGTATCTATCTATGACCTATATGGACCCTCACCACTAGTTTGGTCCAGGTTTCACACGTGGCTTCTAGTGAAGTTCGAAGCTGCTTTGTAGAGCTGACAGGAGACTTGCAGAGTAGAGAATTCTTTATTTATATTTTCCATAGAACATGTAAAAAACAATGTGCTCTACCAACTGTATTCAAAGAAATACAAATATACTTTGTTTTAGCTATGTGCATATTAGCAGATTACAGGTGACCGATGACACACAATGGGCGTCAAGGGTGAGAACACAAGAATACTACCACTGCAGGCACTGTCCTGAAATTCTAAGTCACCATTTGTCAGAAAGCAATGACCACACACAGCCTAAGGATCATATTTAGCTCTTTCCATTATTCTTTTTATTGACAGCATGTTGGTTGCCATCTAGTCCATGAAAGTGACCCTTATCGTTGAAAGAACGGTTCAACAGCAAGCGAGCTGGTGATAGTGTCCATGATGGCGAAACCTGAAGAGGAGATACAAGAAGGGACATAAACACGCTATGTTGAGACATTGTGTATGTCCCTCCCTATCCCTCGTCTCAGGGTTTTTCGCTATGGACCTTCATGATGTTTCCTTCCGGAAACTTGACGTATTTTTATGTAGAATTGTGAAGGTACAGCTAGGTGCTGTTAGCAAATCACACAGTACTTTTCTTGAAACAAGAATCCATAGAGGGTACACAATCATCTTCAACATTGCACACATCTATGGGACATGTTAATCACTTTGGAATGTCACAGACAGGTCATGGAGGCCGGCACATGATTAGTGGTGTTGAACAGACGACTATTCGTCATATTTTAGACACAAAAAGCAGTTTTGGCACCTGCATGTTGAGACAGATGTATCTCTACATACTCTGCCATGACACAAATATATGAAGCAAGAAATGTACTCTCTAGTTCATTATGGTTATTAGTCAACACTGCCAAGAATGTGGGAACACAGTCTTTTACCACCTACACTCTTCAAAATTACCTTCACACACGACACATTGTAGGTCAACGAGACTCCAGAATGATGTCCTCTCCCTCCCCATTAGCTGAAAACATTTTTCTACAACCTTGCATAAGGGGAAGTTAGTACAAGAAACGCACACATTCCTTTTTTGAGCAAATTAGTATTCAGAGCGTTACCATACTGTGGTAGGCCTGCAGTGCATTACGTGGTACAGCACACACTGTAAAAAATTTCACCGTAGAACATGTCCCCCATTCTAATGACAGTCTTCTCCAGTTTTTTAAACTGCCATTTCCCATAGTGCTTTATGGTATGACACAGTATTTCTAAATCTTTACTGTAGTTTACTGGTTGTAGCAGAAAAAAGACATCACTGTTCTCGATCACAGGACGCAAGCCATAAGTGCTATACGGAAACAGTACATGCTGCTCTCTAGCAGTTGTTCGTGTTTGGACATGGTATGGTGCATGCAGGGTAAATTCCATGGTTAAAATATCCAAACGTGAACAACTGTTAGATTACATGATGTAGAATGCTCTATAGTACAGTAAAACCTCCAAAGTCTGACACCTCCCTACCTGGGACAACTCCCCACGATTTCATTGCACGGGCAGGCTCCCATTGAAACTACATGGGGACGAAATTCTCTATGTCGGACACCTCCCTATCTTGGAAGTAGGATAGGGTTTTCCCTGCAAAGTCGGACAAAACCCTGGCCAAATTACCTCAATATCGGCCCATCTTTGCACCAAAAAAACCCAAATGGGCCAGTGGCCTTGACTTTTGCCCCTGACTGGTCACAACATTTTGTTGCTTTAGTTTTTAGAGTCCAAAAACAAGTGCTGTCAGTCTACATTGTAATTCTTTATGTGAGCACTTGTCTTCAGTTTGTCTAGAGCCTTTGAACGAGCACTGCATCAAAGCTATCAGAAGTGGGCTGACGCTTCAGAGACAAGTCCTTGCTGCTCGAAAAGCTCCAGAGGTAATGCCATTGAGTAGAATCTGAACAGAATTGAATATACTAAAATCAGTAATAATTATCAGTGAAGAGTGGGTAGAGGTACCACTACCAGGCACCACCACAAGGTACCACTAAGGACCTTAAATTGAAGAAGGGGGACATTTCTCACAGCTGTGATCTCTTCCATTTTTTGTTGCAGTCATATTCTGTAACTCGGACACCTCCATAAGTAGGAGACGCTTCGGCTGCACCGCGGGTGTCCAACATAGGAAGGTTTCACTGTATTTGTGTTCCGTGTCATGTGACCACAAACAATATATGCTTTTGCTCATGCTGCACAGCACAGGCGAATTGAGCTGCATGTGAGGATAATAACATGAAACCCGAGGCCTTTTTCTTTGCCTTTATTTTCCCCCTTTTTTCCTGGGAATAGCAAGCCGCCATACCGGTGGCTAACCTTTCCCTCTTATTTTTTTATATATAATAAACATATCCCCCCCGAGGCGCGGAGGAAAAGGCATGACTTTACGGTCTCTGTGTCAGTTGTTTCATGTTGTAATTGCGTACCAGCTGGCCTGTACCTGAGAATAGGTTTGATGCATTGTACATGCACCATACACATGCAGTATGTGGTGTGTTGTGATAGTAATGCCACTGCCAATTGAAGAACAATGCTCCAGGTGGATTGTTTCGGTACAATCTTGAACTATGTATACCAAGGGGTATGGCATCTGCGTGACAGGTTTACCTGGAAGTAAGAATGTAAATGTTAGCTGAAGTCATTGAATAATTAACATTATCAATATACTGCTGCAGATCATACCAACAATAGCACACAAGATGCTCCGATATGTTATGCAGGAATGTCTCTCTACTCACAATATTAGTACAGCAGCTACAGAAAGGCATAAAACAAGTTTTTGTATACATGATACCACTTGAATGCAACACAAGCTTCTGCTGCACCTGAGAAAAAGTATGTACTGTTGCACACATGATGCTGTTTGAATGTCTCGAAAAACATAATTTATTACCGAAAGACATCAACTGGAAGATTTCGATTTACCTTAGTCAAAACTGAGAAAAAGTATGTGCTGTTGCACACATCAAACTGCTTGAACTGCCCTTGAGCGCTCTGGAAGAACACCTTATTTGCCATTAAACACATAATCAATCAATCAACCTTATTTGTGACCAAAATACAACAGCTGAGCGAACATTGAATTTATACCTTACTCAAAATACACAAGATGTGCTGCCGTGCATATGATACGATGATACTGCTTAAATGTACTCTGAAAGCGCTGGTACCTCAGGCATGGTTGCTCTAAGCTAGCGAGCAACAGCAAGGGTATACGAACACAAGAAGTCGAGCACAAGGGATGGAATGCACTTGATTAATCAGAAAATGAAATGTCTCAGTACCAAGTGTCACTGTTCCGTCAACAAAAACAGATGAACTTTGAAGGGGCGTCTGGTTGGCACTGGTGACAGCCTTCAGCTTGAAACCCAGACGGTGCAAGCTTTTCGGTGGTGCCAGAATGCCTGCGAAATCATTTAACAAATAAGGCAATTCCAAATCTGTACTGAGAATACACCCGCTGGGGCGTAATCTCTAAAGGATGGAGCAGTAACTGACAGATAGCGTATTTTTCTCTTCTACGTGATGCAATTTGCACCGCATGACTGACTTGCCTAACATTACGCGTCTTACCTTTATCTGCTGCCTAGTCCTGCCCCTGCAATCTCCTGCTGCAGATAAGGTTGGCACAGCATCCCGGACGAGACATCTTCGGCTTCTTGTGAAACAAGTTGCGCATTGCTTCCGTAACATTCGTATGAGCCAGATGAACAGATCAAATCACTGCTTTCGAAGGTGGCACCCAGTCGGAGTTGTAACCGATTGTTGCAGTCAATAGATTTCTCTTTCGGCTTTCGGAAAATTGTGGTTTGAAACATTGGCACTGCATGCTGAAGTGTTCTTGCAGACGGGAGCAAAACGCTCACACATTCTCGGCACGCAGCACAGAACACGAATCACACCAGGAAGTCTGTACTGGCCTAGCAAATGCTTTGCAGTCGAAGGAAGCAAAACTCACGTTCCTCGTGGGTTTAGTGAAGTCCAGAAATATACAGGCTCCCTAATAGCGAACTGTTTATCACTTCCCCAATGTGAATCTGCGCAGCAGACGGCTCGGCAGAAGAAACTGGCCGGCTTGGCGGAAGAAACCAAGCCAAAAGTCATGCCAAGCCGGAGCGCGGGCAGACCACGAATGTGTCGTCGACACAGGGTTTGCGGGCCACAAGACGGGATGTCAGTGAAACTAAAAATTCACTTTTTCGGAAAACCGCGAGGAGTTTGGGATAACTATTTTGCATACATAATCAGTGTTCCCTTATGAACACATCGTGTGAGTACCATTCCATTCTGTAACACCCGAAAATCGGCGTAGCTGAGCTTTAAGGACTGGATGCCGTTCGCTCGCGTTAGAAATAAAAAATGGCTCCATATGTGTCTCATTTCCTGCGTGATCTAGGGTGCCTACATCAGCGTGTTCCGTCTTAGGGTGGTGTCAATCTTTGACACACCACATGATGCCGCCGGCCACCTTGGTCCTCATTCCCTAGACGGCGTGGTATTGCGAGCATACTCTCTTACTCTTAGAAACCAACTAACTTCACCGTATACCACGCTCTCAGTCAACCACAATATCGTTATCTGCCCTGATTTGTTAAAACGAGAGGTGTACGCCTTTTTTTGGTGACACTTATGCCGCACATAATCAAAAACAAAACGACGTACACGCTTCCCATTTTCGACAAATAGGAGAAGGCAATGATGGTTGGCTAGCAGCGTGCCATGCGGTGAATTTCATCTCTGCAATACCCTTGACGATTCTGACAAAGCAGGGGACCAACATGGCGGCCGCCTGAGGGACATCGGCTGGAGGTATCACCGCGCTGAAGTCGGATGTATGTAGGCTCCCTTGCCGTTATCGCGTTGTTATCACCGTTCCTCCAAATTCCGTTTGGTGCGTTCGCTAGGATCACATTCTACACTCTTAAAAATGAACAACACTGCATAGCACATTCCTAGCCAACTATCATCCTCATTTGTTGAGAACGGGAGGCGTGCGCATTTTCGTGACACTTATTCAGAATTGTCCAAAACTGCGTACGCCCCGAGCTTTCCACGGATCAAAAATGATGAGGTATCGGTCTGTACAACAGTGGGCCTTAAAGGGACTATGAAATTTCCCGAACCCTCATAGTTTTTTTTCTTTTTTGCTGGAAACTATTCTTGCCGTCGAGAAACTAATATGCCAGAATTTTTCCGGGTGAAATCGCTCCATTCTGTGAGAAGCGCGCGCTTGAAGTGTCTCTTCTGCGTTCCTCCTCTCCCGCGCTAATTCTCCTGCTGATCGAATAGTTGTACAGACTCTTTTTTTGGCCCCCGTTACGTCACCGGCATCGCGTAATGCCAAGTTAGCGGCGTTGCGTTGGCGCCTGCTCGTCCCCAAGAACACACGCGGTCCTCAGGATGTCTCCAACATGTCATCGTGTCTTCGGCCTTCGCGGTTATCCAACGTCCTGAGGATAACACTCTCGGACTGTCCGTGAAGAGTCATTCAGGTACGTCCTGTACCCGTCCCTGTGGGTAGCCTGCCAAGTTAGCGGCGTTGCGTTGGCGCCTGCTCGTCCCCAAGAACACACGCGGTCCTCAGGATGTCTCCACAGTGTCATCGTGTCTTCGTCCTTCGCGGTTATCCCCATAACGTCCTGAGGATAACACTCTCGGACTGTCCGTGAAGAGTCATTCAGGTACGTCATGTGCCCGTCCCTGTGGGTAGCCTGCGGGACGAGAAATATTACTTTTAGTTTAACTGCTCAGACTCCATAAACACATTTGTTTTTTGGGCCGATCCTGGGACCTGACTGACTTCTTTCTGAAATAAAGGGTGGTCCACCGTAAAATTCTCTGTCTCCAAAAAGGATGACTGTCTATGATACCTGGAGCATTTCTCGTGGAATGGAGGAGCCGCGATTCTGTCGCACAGCTCTTGATTTTCTGGGAGGACCAGTTGATGACTTCCTGAGGATGTCATTCAGTCATTCAGGACGTCAGTCTCGGGGTTTTACATTATGCATCATATTCACCAGCTCGCTTGCTTCCTAGCCATTTTTTCATTATCTTAACTTATTCAGGTATAAACAAGAAAATGGCCCCGTCAATATCATATATGATAGGATAACCTGATATGATTGTGCATATGATAAGGTAAACTGAAATCAAATCACAAAATTAAAGAGACTTGTGAACAGCCTGAATGTGAGGCAAGATAATGCTTTCCATTCCGGCGATCCGATTGCTTCCTGTCATCAAAAGCTGTCCGTCTCGTCACTGAGAAACATATGACACTAGATGCTCCGCGGATATTGACGTGAATTAGGGCAACCAACCATCCAACATTGTCTCGGTATGTCGGCGAAACTCACAGGATGCTACTGCGACAGACTGCGACCACCGCGCGGAAGCTGGCGTCATGGACCAGATGACCGCAACGCATATGCATGATCCTACGGCGCATGCTCCTGGCGGGACCACGACACGTCACGATGACGTGTCGCGCGCCCGATCGTAGTTCGCGTCAAGTTAGGGCCGGGTCTCATAGCTTTATGCGAGCAGCAGCAGCAAAGCAGCAGCGGTGCGGCAGCAGCAACACGGCAACATGGCAGCAGAGCAGCTTTCTGCTGCCGCTGCTCTGCTGCTGGAGGCGTCCCATAGCTTCGTTTTGAATTAGCGGCAGCAGCGGCTTAGGAAACACAAAGCGTGTTGGCAACTGTGGCATTGTTTACATTTCGCACATTCCGAAGGCGTACGCAGCGGCTAAGCCTTTTAGTGCACACACCTAGGAACGCAATCCTAGGTGAAAGGCGTTTGTGTGAGAGATATATTGTGGGTTTGGAGCTCATAAGTGAACTTCGAGATGAGTGTGGTAGTGGTCTGAGCCTCGTATTACCTGATTGACTCTTCGTTGATGTGTAGTCAGTTTCATGACATTCAATGTAGGTTCGTCCTCCTGCTGTGCAGAACCGTCCTTGCTGTGTTGTGTGGAGATTCTTCTACGGGATTTTGTCGTATAAATATTGCCTCGTTACTATAGTATTCGATATTTTGACTTACGGTGACTGTCAAATGCGTACGTTGCTATTAGTGAAATTAAATTGTCTAACGAAAACAAAGGCCCCTTCTGCTAGTATTCGCTGCTTTCTGCCTGTTTTCACAAGGAATCGGTTCATTATCTATCTCTGTCGAACCTTTTTTTGTTGTCTGAACGTTGTCTATCTCCATCTAACCCTTTCCAAGGGTCAGTTTCATTTACAACCACCTAGCAAGGTCTTAGAATACCGACCACAAGAAATTTGTTCGGTTTGGTTTTCACACGACATGGACGTGAAAGTAATTTGCTTGTACGTTATCAGGTCACGGGCTTTGAAGTACTTTCCAGAAAACAAGCGAACATGTAGCTACAACTGGTACACAACATATGTATCACGTAGGTTCGGTCGAACACTTTATTGAACTTATGAACTGAATTATGTCCTGAATGCGCACTTCACGCAGTCCCGATGATTGAACACTCGCTCCAAACTACTGGCAATCACAAGCGTATCCAGATCTTCAGAATCAAATTACGGAACAAAAGGAAACAAACCTTCTGCCGTCACTCACCGCCCAGCTAACCCTAAACACCGTCGAACGAAAACAATACCAACCAGCCTCCTGATTGGCTTTCGAGACCGGCTGCTCAGGCTGCAGAGCAACAGGGCAGCACAGCAACCAAAAATTCGGATACGAGAGCAGCAGGGAATTGCTGCTGCTCTCGCCCAGTGCTATGGGACCCCTCGTGTCGCTGCAGCTCTGCTGCTCCGCTGCTGTTGCTCTGCTGCTGCTGCTCAAATCGAGGCTATGGGACCCCGCCTTTACTCACGGCGCACGGTGTCTTCGCGCGGCAGCTCGACACGGCGTGGCGCCAGCTGTACTCCCTTCGCGGCTCCGTTTAAATTCGCTCCCGAGGAAACTCCTCGCATGACGAAGGTAAAAGTTTGGTTCTAGACTCGGAAAAGTGTTTTCTTTCTGATGAAAACGAGAAAAATATCATTTTATAATCGTGCTGTGTGGTTTGGTTTTGTGTTCGTTGATCCGGGTGTCAAATGCACCTCCGGATTGTGCCACATCGGATCAAGTGATAAGGTTACTTGTATTTTACAGACGCTCGTGACAACTCCACGTTCTTGAATCATGACCACAAATCCGGACCAGGTGAGTTGCCTCACAACAACATTGCCGACGGAAGACTTATACGAGTAGTTGTACGATACTGTTGTGAAGTATCGATTTATCCAAAATCGCAAGCATCGGACGGTTCCAAAGTCTTTTATGTACCACATGTATCCAAAGCTGTCGTAGGTTATCCAGGTGGGAAAGGGAGACGTGTACACGCGCGCTTTGGGGAAAATCAACCCTACAGTGCCAACAAGATGGGGTGTCGAAGCACCCTGCTGTTGGGCAAAGTTTGATGGTCTGGTATCCTCTAGGGGTTCCTATCACATCATTGCAATCTTCTTTCGACATTATCCCCACTCCACTCACCAACTACAGGTGTTAGATGAGGCGATAAGATATAATTAGAGTTGTGCTTCCGAGTGTAGTCCTACGCGGGTCAGAATTATCTAACCTGCGCTTTGCCAATTCTACCTTTTCCTGAAGGAAAGCACTCGAAAATTCGCAGTGTAACCACATTGGTAAAGTAGTGCCGACGAAATTCTCACATTTTATTTTTATTTTCTGCGATGACAGTGCCACTCCTTTTCTATTGATGCGAAATTCACTGTTGCGCGTGAAAAGAAGGCGAGTTCCGCAACACTTGAAGTCACAGGAAATATTACTTAATGATTTCTTTAAACTGTGTAACATTCCACTGCGTAACAGAAACAAAAAAGACGAATGAAAAAAAAAACGAAACACTGAACACCGAGGCTGAGTGCTTGTCACATTGTACAATGTGCATTGTGCATTGTGCAATGGTACACACGGCCTGAGAAAGCACAGAGCATCGAGGGTAGTGTCATTCACTTCGGAGTGAACTTTTGTGAAAATACTGGCTGCCAAACTGAAGGTCCGTTCAGCTTCTGCGCTAGACGAAATGACACTCAGATATATCTGTACCTATCACGTAGGCAGCAGTCCTCTGCCTCCGCCAGTCATAAAAAGTGCTATTTCCTTACTAAGTGGTGAGTCTCTGCCTGATGGCCTGCAGGTGTTTTACTTTTCAGTCATATTCGCTGTCACGAAAATCCCGGGATTTTCCGGAAGAAATGTCGGGACGTAAAAAATTGTCCGGGATTCAGGGATATCCCGATTGGCAACCCTAGATATAATGCGACAGTGACATCAGGTAGAGAATTCAAGGAACCCGTAAAAGAATGTTTTGGATGATGGGTGATTCAGGACTAGAGTGGTTGATATTCCCATCAGCGTGCTCTTCTGGGCTTCGTACCTATACAGGAGCAGGCCAGTTCGTCAACGAGTCATCCAACTTGTCATTACATACAACGATGGTATGACGAAAACGACACAGCCCGCATGCATCGGATTGTGCGCCTTGACGAGAAGCCCCAGTTGGACAAACATACCGACAAAGCAGTGAGAAGAAACGAAGAGTTTCGTAAAGATCTTTATCCACTGGGAACATAGTAGGTTTTGTTTCAGGTTCCCGCCAGTCCCCCAGGCAGTATGAAACGTAAAATGTGCACATGCATGTGACATGGATGAGACTCCTGCAGATGATGGCTGCCACCATTGGATTAGCATCATCCGATAGCTTTACATGGTCTTTCACATGATGTAAAGTGGCTGGGTTCAAGCGCATATTTTGTCCGCCTAGTATCGCAAAACCACGAGTGGTACGCGAAAATTTTGCACGTTCTTAATTATTTCTTAAACTGGGAGAGATCTGAATTATGCCCGTACTTTGCACTGGCTGGTAAGGTACCTGTAACGTTGCGAGCGCTACCGTGTAACGACGGACCCTCAAGCAAGAAGCTCGCACTTGGTGTTCGTTTCCAGGAAGGATGTGTAGAGTCCCCTTAACCTCCCCTTCTTCCGTTTATTTTTTCCCATGACACATCGTCTTCGTCACAATACGTTTTATTGAGACGCAGGGCTACCTTTCCGTGGAGCGATTTTTCCACACAGAGGCGCTCCTGGTATGTTTACGAGCGCGTTTTGCTTTGCGTAGTCTTTGCTTGGTAATTTATTGCCCAAATGTTGCATTGTGTACTTATTTTGCACTTATGGCACGTATGTTTATTCTTTCCTTTGGAGATGCAGGGCATGACTTTCGTGGGCGCCTTGAACTTGCTATTACGCACTTTCATGCAGAAAGTTACAATACCTGAGAATACAAATTTGTTACCGCGTGGTTGCAGCAGTCTCTTAGATTGGGCGCATTAAGTGATAGTTCCGAAGCTGTGCACGCTATCTTTAATGAGTTTTATGCCCCGTAGCGTTATTTTTGAACCACGAGGAGTACTACAAAGCCCGTAAGACCGCTGTGATGACAGTATGTTGCTGCTCCCAAGTATCCAGACAACACGGTGATATCCAGTGGACATCCAGTGGATATCAAAGGCATGCACTCCTAGAGTATTGTTGAAGAGCAGGCGTTCAGGAGTCTTTTGAACTGCGTTGTTCCCGAATATGTTGTGCCGGCACGTACGATCCATTGTGCCTGAAATGTTTGAGAAAGCTAAACAGCGCGTTGAGTGCGAACTGCGTTCTATCTTTGAAGAATCTCCATGCAGCTATGCCACTGGCTGGATAGATGGCTGGACCTCAAGAGCAGGAGACAGTTTCCCTAACGCTTCATGTACTACGAGAAGACATCACGCTACGGAATTTCGTGATAGCGTGCCGACACATGAAGGCTGAGCACTCGGCAAAGAACTTTACTCGAAACCGTCATCGAAGAATGGCACATTCCCGCGTCTCTTCCTGGCTACGTTGTCACGGACAAAGCGCGCAATT
Source organism: Ornithodoros turicata (assembly GCF_037126465.1). Taxonomy (NCBI): domain Eukaryota; kingdom Metazoa; phylum Arthropoda; class Arachnida; order Ixodida; family Argasidae; genus Ornithodoros; species Ornithodoros turicata. Next base: position 112,483 of record NW_026999396.1, on the reverse strand, counting down.
CCGTTGCCGCTGTCACCTGTACGAAGTGGACGAGCGTAGCACACTTTGCGCACATGTTTCAATTTTGTGTGCATGATGCGAAGAACAGCACACCTGGGTTTCAAGACATTTGCTCAAAGGCAAGGGCAATTGTTGGGTACTATAAGTTCCTAAGTTCCCATCCATACTTCCTGCACTCTTTTACAGCTGCTGCAAGTGGATTTTCCGTTTCATTTCTGAGTACATCCGGGAATGCATATTTGAGGTGCATGCTCTGTTTAAGGTTCCCAAAATATCCATTCGGGCCATACAACCCAAAATATGAAGTGGGTGCAAAAAAGGATTGCCTACATTTCTGCCATTTTGGTTTTTTGAGAAAAGTAATAATTAAACAGTGCAAATTACAAACAAATTATGCAAACTACACTCATGCAAATTTCATGGAAAAGTTCTCTATCAGGCCGTACCATCCATCTGCAAAAACCATGTGCATGATTCTCTGACACTAAGAAAGTAACAATACAATACAAAGTAAAAAGCAACGCCCAAGTCAAATTAACTGTGATTACACTGAGGGAAGGTAAAACGGGTGGGAAAACTTTGTATTACAATTAAGATGAACAAGGCTTTCGTGAAGAGCCTACACTTCATCAAGTTAAAGAGTAGCCGTACACAGGACGTATAAATATATACCAGTAGAAAGGGAGGGAGAAAGGGAAATGGAAAAGCAAAAACACAATCTGGGACGCTTATCTAGCTGAGGGAATTGAAAAAAACAATAAGTAAAATAAGTAAAAAGCGAAGCAGACTGGACAAGACCAAAAACCACATGGGTTAAACATATACGCTGACCCGTTACAGTTGTTCAACTTTTCATTAAGCTTCAAGTGGGTCGTCCTTCCGTTATCCAGGAAGTGTGGATGTTGGGGGTGGATGTGTTTGCAGACCGGGGGGGTTGGCAGCGCGGCCGGCTGGGGACTGCGGAGCGACCTTGAGTCCTCCCCGAAACTCCCGGTTACAGGGAGCATCGGAAGGGTCGCCTTGCCTTTTGGGGCTGTCCGCGCTGTGAACTTTCCCCCTGTTGTGTGCCTGTGACACATGACCCTGGGCTGTAGTTTTTGGTCTTGTCCGGTCTGCTTCGCTTTTACTTATTTTACTTATTGCTTTTTCAACTCCCTCAGCTAGATAAGTGTCTTCGATTGTGTTTTTGCTTTGCTATTTCCCTTTCTCCCTCCCTTTCTACTGGTATATATACGTCCTGTTGTACGGTTACTCTTTAACCTGATGAAGTTCAGGCTCTGCACGAAAGCCTTGGTCATGTTAATTGTAATAAAGTGTTCCTACCCGTTTTACCTTCCCTCGGTGTAATTAATTAAGAAACTGTAATACTAAAAAAAAACTACAAAAAAAAGAAATCACCTTGTATATCACAGCTGTCGCCAAGCCTACTTGTCTGCAGAAGCTGTTCCTTGGCGTGTCGCAGCCAAGATCTTATATGGGCTTCTATCTCACTGTCGGTGTCGTTCTTGAGGAGCCGACTTGACCTGATGCAACCTGAGAAGTAAATGTAGAAAAGAGTAAGCAATGCAGCAGTTACGAGAAATAAAAGAGATTACTCTTATGCCTAGCTCTCTCTCACACGGTTATGCCCAATGCAACGTCATGTTGCAAATACCTCGAGCAGCATTGAGGCAGGGTTGCCGCACATTATCTCTCACTTTTTTTTACGTTCACAAAAAGAAGCGTAGATATACATGCCATTATTTGGAAAGAGACAAGGGTTAGATTGTATGAGTCAACATTATTCAGTAAGATTCACACTGACGACAAGGACAGCACAATTACATGCTCTTTCTAACAGTATGCTGTTAAAGATTGTGAATCATAAAGCTAAGGCGGTATGAGGGAGCAAACCGGGATCACCCTCGAGAAATTCACCGACTTTCACGGATCGATTTCTCGAAAACCCCACACTTTATTTTCTCGATATACGTATACGTATATGCATACGTAAATGCATACGCATTGCCATGCCATTACAGTTGGATCGGCAGCTGGACAAGCGTGGAGAAAGATGTTTAACCGAGTCAGGGGATTGCACACTTTTGTGAAACAAAGAACCAAATATGGTAATGAAGCTAATAGATCCCATGAATAGATAACAAGAATAAGGCCTAGACACACAACAAATGAGCGAACTGCCCACCACAGCAACAATCACGAAGAGCACAGTGGGACCCAAGCTAACCAGAGTTGCAATGAACCTGCAAATACCCGCAATGGACCCTGAAGCATGCATGGGGGCGATGCATTTTGTTACCGTTTGTTATCGTTGTTACCGTTTTGTTAAGATGTGTGTTTTTTGGGGATTGTCACGAACGCCAATCCCAAAAAAACGCACATCTTGGCCACACGAGTAACGTCTCTGCAAGTTCCTCACGTTTCACCTGAGTGATCAAGCTGGAATGATACTGCATGAGTGTTTTGAGATATTGCAGGGAAGCATGCATGCAGCCCAGAGAACGCGTATCCCCTCCTCCCACTGCCCACCAACCGCTGCGGCTCAGAATGGCAAAGAGCGCTCAAACTACTGCTTTCCAATATCAGTGCAACATATTTATTTCCTGAACACAAATAGCCTTGTACACACCATGTACTACAAACGAGAGTACATAAACACTGTGGAAAAACTTGTGAAACGCAGTTGAGGTGCAAGTTTCTACTAATTCTCATTTCACAACCTTCTGTCATCTCTTTCGGAATATAAAATAGTAAAAGGGTGTGCTAAACACAAAGCAGAGAAATGTTTATATACAGGGTGTCACAGCTAATGTCAACGGCAGTTTTAAAACCGGCAAAGTGGTCTATGCGACCAGCAGCTGTTGAACCTTTTCAACAGCATGATCTGCCTACCCGTTTTCCCCTGAATGCTGCTAATAAGCTAGGGATGAGAAAACAAACCTTCCCTAGTTATAGGGTCGATGTGTCAACGAGAAGGCTTAGACTGCATTGAGAAACACTTGCCCCATGTCTTAGCCAAAGTACACATTTTCTTTTTCTTTCTTGAAGAAAAGTGCACCCCGTTACAACCTAGAAACCCACAGAAAAGGTGGACATCTTTTCAAACTACGCGTGAACACTATTCTATCCAAATGCACAAAGCTCAATTACATTACAATGCACAATTACATTCAATGTTAGTGTTTAATGTTTAATGTTAGTGTGAATCTTTAGTGGTTAATGGACGAATGTTACATACCATGATTTCTGTGCTGCAACGCTCCTCCAACTTCTTCACTGTAGCGTTCATGTGTAACTGTACAGCAATGTTAATATTTATCATTCACATATTTTTACTGTAAAAAATAAGGAATACTTTTTGGCATACTTAAATAGTTGCCGTAAATACTTTGTAACTTAAGCGTATCAATACAAACACAGTATTCAAGTACTCAGATACATTTTAAAATTAATGAATTAATATGAATGAATTAATGAATGAATTACTATACTGGACCAAAACCACACAAATAATCATTTTACTCTTACACACATACTTCAAAATTTTAGCAATAATGAAAAAGTCCTAAAGTGACCAGCATGAGCTTTTGCTAAACCAACATTTTTTGTCATGATTCGTGAGACTATTTGACAGAGCTGAGAAATTAGTTGTCAAAACTAGGGCACCATATAGAGGTTCCAGGTACCCGTATGGTACTGTAAACGTATTTTTATTCGCGATGTATTAATTTTCGCGAATGCATTATTCGCGAGTACTTAATTTAGCGATTTCAGGGCTGTTTCCTTTCGTGGGATAAACGTCAAGCTTTGTTCGCGAGTACAATTTTTCGCGAAAATTAATACATTGCGAATAAACAGTAACGTTTACAGTATCTCCCGCACTCTTGCTCTGTAGACATTTGCGCAGTAATCACTTGAAACAATGCCTCAAGCATATTTTGTTTCCAAGCGTTTAAGTATGACTGAACCAACTACGCCTGGCAAATGTTTTGTGTTCTACATTGTGTCCAGTGTGACCTTATAATAATTACAGTTCCTAACAGTCTTGCCACGTACACCTGACTGCTGTCTTTATTGTATTTACCAGCTTTTACATAGTATTTAGAAAAATGAACTCTATTTAAACATAGTTATAAATACAATTTCTCAAATATCTTATTTAAATACAGAAATAAAGTCAGGTATTTATAGATTAAACAGCATTTTAAATGAATTATGTTTTGTTGTAGTTTAAATGCAATGTACTTGAAGACTGCTCATCCCTGCACCAGACGTATGCCGGCTGATTCACCTGTTCTCATTTATTGATTCATTGATTTATATGCATTCACCTATTCATATATGTCTCATTTGTGAGATTGTCAAACAAGCACTGCTGAACTCAAATTCCACTTGATTGCAGCAACTGATTCCACTGAGATCTACTGGCAACAGAGATCCGTCGACATATCAGAAGGCACCCATGAATAAACTCCAGCCACACTCCAGATACTTAACCTCTTAAACATAAGCACATTTGCACCCACCGAGCTTTGCAAATAGAATGCTTCTAGTGTGCGACATGCTCAATCATTCAAAGAACGAATCTAGTTTCAGTAAGGTTATGGTTGGTATCTTTTCTTACTATTTGTAAGCATTATGTTATGTATATCCCCTCACGAAGGAGACTTTCTGTAGTGACAACAGAATGCATGATGATGCTGAGGGATGAAAAGTGCTTTGTTCAGCTCTGTGGCAGGTGCAAGTTTTCCAGCATGCTTTGAGGAAGCACATAATGTGCTAGCCAACATTTATCTTCCTCTCTTACCATAAGAAGCTGCATTAACACTAGGTAGGCACCGTGCGCTGTGTCCCTTGTTCTGCGTATGCCTTGCGAAGTTACCAATCACTTCAACAAACTAAAACATTTTAACTCCTCAGACCACTATTTTGGCAGTATCGAAATTGACATAGACAATGGAACTCTGTAATACTGCAACGCCACACACAATGCAGAAAACATAATGAAATGCTGTACGCACATACAGCACAACACTGACATAATCAGAGAGATGTGAAAACATAGGTAAAAATTTTTTAACAACTTAATACGAAACCTGGCGGTGGTGGTAGCACTGTTTTATCGACCCTGTCAGAGTCACTGCTGCTAATTAGCCTACAAGGTTTCTTCCGGAGACGTCGTGAGTCTGCATCAGATTGCAGGTCTGATGTTTGTTCAGCAGTAGGCAGTTTTCTTCGTGCTTCGTTATCTGAACCTAACAGAAACAGAATGCGGCTATCACACAGAAACTTCTTTAGAAAGTGACAAAATGCGATATGCTACAGCTAAATGGCAACAAAGATTGGAACAGCTGCAGAATTTTACAATAAAAGTTCATGTGGCTGCTGCCGGAGATGTTGTCTCACGTTCCATGAAATGAAATCCGTATAAGCTGGTGAACATGTGGTTGCAGTGAAAACTGCTTATTTCTAAGAAAAAGCCACACTCCAGCACAAAACGAACATTTTTGCCTGTGACGTAGTATATCCTTTGAGTATTTTTCCGGAGGAGGGAGAATTTAATCAATACTGCAGCTTCCATAAAAAGAGGCATACTGTATAGACATCCTATAGAGCATCAGAGCTCACACTCGAGCCGCAGGACGATATGCTCTGACGAATTTTCCGATTTCACCATCCGCATGTCCTAAGCTTATTGCGTCGAAGCTCAGTGCATGCACGAAGTCGTGGATGATACCCTCCGCTTGATTCTCCCGTTCTCTTTGACGAACGAGCGTGTCCATCATGGTGGGCTGCAGACGCTGCTCGCGTTCCGCTGTTTTTAGCTTGATGTGCCGTTTCGATGCAACATGTTCCCAAAAGCGATCATACGGCTTTTTGTCTGGGTCTGGCGACAACTCAACTGCGGAGTACTTGCAGCACAGTAGCGTTGCTGACTCCGGTGCAGACGAAGTTGGAGTTGCGTCGGTGACACCGTCGCCTTTCTGTCGCTTTATGACTTCAAAGTCCGTGTACTCCTTTGACAAATCTTTGGCGCTTTTTTTTTGCGGCGCCCCAAAAGGTTAGCTTTAACTAGTTTTAGGTTACCCGCAAAAACTAATACACACCGAAAAGTTAAACCTTCGATTCCCGGCAGCCTCTCGTCCCAACAACATTCGTATTGCTCGCTGCTCACGCATGCGCATCGCGTGACATTCCAAGGGCGCAAGCAAGCTGATCCAATTGGCAGAGCATTCGTTTTTCTTTTTTTCGTTTTATAACATTTGAAACACCAGCGTCATCTATTGACATTCAGTCGAAATATCTGCGCTGGAATGGGAGACACATTGAAGACCTCGTCTTCACCTTGTCGAAGTACGGTTTTCCAGGTATTTATCGGGTTTAACCCAAACCGCCCAAACTTCCATTCGGGGTGCAAATTCGAGGAAATATCGGGTCAAACCCGAAAACATCAGGCTCTATCTATAAGGCAAGGAGGTACTTACAGAAACCTTCTATTACAATGCATGGTACTTTCCTCCAGCTTTCCAGAGGTGCTTGACCCCTCACAATCATGGTGTGTAGCTTGTTGCAATTTTTCTCTGGCGGCCACCAACACAAGCCACGGCCACGTAATTTTCTTCATCCGGAAATTTAACAATGAGGAAGGCTTCTTCATCTGCATAAAATGTTTGCGTATAAACACAACAAAGATTTGACGCACACAAAACAAACCTTAAAAATGCCCAATGTTTATACAAACTTAGGCACAGACATCTTTCTCCATCAATGGTAGTAATGACGACGAGCTAAAGCTTACTGGCACATGAGTGACGACGGCCATCATGCGCCATCAATGGCACAGTGCATGTAGAAGTGGGAAGACTGCCCACTCTCCTTCAAATAGCAGCAACATGCATTTTGACTACGCGACCAACGGTGGCCAGACACAAATGTCCGAGGGCTCTGATGCCAGGAAGATTTTTAATGAAGATGAAGGACAGGGAAACGAGTATATGTCTCGCATCCGCAGGAACTTTCTTCCGATGATGCAGGGCTTCTTTGTTGTGAAAAAAAAGCAATATTGTGTACTACGACCACCGTGCCATCTAGCAACGTGCAGCAGTTGTCATCGCAGCTTGTCCTCAAGATGCACTTTTCGCCTAGAGCAACCGTTTTGTATTCAGGTCCTCCACACCCCAGTGGCAAAGTTCCGGCAGTATGTTGAAGACTCGATGTTGTTTTGTCTCTTTCTGCTTTCACATGTGGGACGGGTGGTCTTTCTCTCTTTCAAAACACGCGTGAATAACTGTTCAAGCGGCCGCTCTGGCTCTCTGATGCACTGCTTCACCTTCTGCATTAAATTTTCGAATGGGAAAGCGCTCCAACTGTCTACAGGGCCATGAGTGTCAACATCATCCGCTAATCAAAATGTAATGTTTTTTTTTTTTTAATTCCGTGTTAGCGCCTGTGTTAGCAACTGTGGCTATGAGCGGCATACAGCCGTGGACAGATGGAGAGAGGACAGCAGGAAGGAGTGGGGGACAGAGGGGTTAGTATGCGTCCTGGGCCGACTTCAGAGGGAACTGTGCCGACATTCGTCTGGAAAGTCTTCGGAAAACCCAGGGAAAACCTCAGACAGCACAGCCCCGCTGACAGGATTCGAACCCGTATCATTCCCCAGTCTCGGCGTGGAAAGCCATCATCCTAACCACTATGCCACAGGAGCTGGTGATGATGAAAATGTAGACACAAAGTATCGCAGCAGTTCCTTGGCATGTCCCAAGTGCTCCTTGTAATGTGTAGCACTTGCGAGTATCGTGAGTGCACAATATAGCACCGTGAAATTTTTTGCGCGTGACGCTTGGAATCGACGAGTAGAGCACTACTGGTCCAGTATAAAGTAGCGCCATTCTAAATTCAGTCGCTTTCCACGCGTCGAGCTCCATAAAGCTCGTCGGCATCCTCGCAAATTCAGCACCAATATGTTGCCGAAGGGACACATGGTTTTTGGACACCTCCATGCATGTTTTTGAGCTTTGCCTACATGCTATTCTTGGACCAGTAAACCAGAGTTGGAGCAGCTTCCGTACAACGCCTAGGCAAACAAGATACATAAAATCAAGAGGAACTGCACTGATAATATCGATGGGAGGTTGAGTCAAAATAGTTTCTCCAGTGTGATGTTCTTTGCCTGTATTAGTCCTTCCATCAGATGGCACAACAGGGTAACAAACTCTTCCGTCCTTGTAGTCCCCTTTCACAGTACACTTAGTACAGCTGTAGAAGCGGCCGTGACTTTTAACGGACCAGATAAATGCTCTTGCTGGGGCATCAGACACAGTTGCTCAGACTTTAACCTGAACTAGCTTGTGCTGTATTTCGATGCCGGTTGTGAGAACATCTTTCCGTTCTGTTACAAACTGCTCAAGAAAAACATTTGCAGATTGTGGTTTTGACTTTCCACAAAATAATCCAACATGGATGGGTTCTCCAACACTACAGTTGACTACTCTGCAAAGTAGGGGCCAGAATTGGTCCCGCGCTTTGTTAGAAAACATACGTAGACACTGTCACAGAAGCACCAAATGTTGACAAAAAACTTACACGAGCATAGGGTGTACAGCTTGGGACAAAAGTTTACGGAACACGCGACACCCTAGCGGCTGCCGGAATCGGGTGAGTCCACTGTTTCGAAGGGGTGGACGGATGCGCTGTTAGCGACACACAGTGTCGCTTATGCGTGCCTGGGAAGTACAAGTTACCGCTGTGTGTCGCTAACAGCGCACCCTTCCACCCCTCCGAAACAGTGAACTCACTCGCTTCCGGCAGCCGCTAGGGTGTCGCACCGGAGAACGAGTACGTCGCTCGCGTGTTCCGTAAACTTTTGTCCCAATCTGTACATTGACTGAAACACAACGAGCACAACGCATTGAAAAACATCCAGAGGTCAGATAAATTCACATTCCGCAAAAAATGCACAACAACGCTCCTTGTACATACTAGGAAGGGAGTTGCCTCAGGACAGAAGCCGCCGATATTTCGAACAGGGACTGTTCTTCTTCTGAACGGAACAGAACAGTCTGTGTTCGAAATATCGGCGGCTTCTGTCCTGAGGCAACTCCCTTCCTACATCTCTACGGGTTCGCTGGACTTCTACCCATCCTTGTATACATACCAGTACGTAGTACCTACGTACACGCGCTATTTAGGCTTAGGGTTAGCTACTCCCAGTTTTCATTCAAGTTTTTTTCTCGCTCACCCATCACGGCACAAATGTCCGTAGACTCGTTGCACAACTCACAAGCTTCGCCTGCGCGTATGTTAATCCAATGTTTAAAGGACATCACGCGACACGACAAACAAAGCAGCAGCAAAGAGAACAGCGTGGACATTGTCGGATTGGATTGCCTTGGTTTCGAGATAAAATCCACCAGATGGAAGGGCACCCTGGTGGGCTTCTTGGGAACGAGAATCAAGCTTAAAATGTGTGGTAGACGAGAGCGAGTGGGTTCTGGTGAGGCATTTTCGTACGGCGCCCCCAAATTCAACAACCACACAGACCGCACTGATGGTGAACGCAAATTCGCCTGTTCGCCGTGTTTCACAAAGAAAACGAGAAAACCTACATCCGTGGCAGTCAAGGCTGTATTTCTCGTGTGTGTGTCTTTTTTTTTCCTTATTATGGGGGAGTTGGGGGTATCCCGTTATCCAGCAGGGTCATTCCACGCCAAATGATCCAAAGGTCCTGCTCGACCCCCCCGCACTTCTGGACCAAAAAATTATCGTAGATACCCTATGGTATTAATAGACATTTCCCAAAGTTTTACCTGGGAATATTGAGCCCCTGTGATTTTACGCGGGGTCAAAGTTTTCGGTAATCACGGAAACCATAGTATCCGTGGCGGGTGCATCGCTCGCGTTACACGCATAATTATGGTGCTGAAACAGACGTCTGAGTTCGGAAAATGTGCTGAAGCAGGAATTTTTGGGAAATTTCAACGTTTAGTGCCCTAAAACTCCCCGGCTACCGGCGCTTTTTCTTGCGACTTTGCGTTTTTTTAAAATATACTTTACATGACAGCTGGAATTCTTGAAAACTTTGTGGTCGTTCACGAGGACCCATTCTACAAGCCTGCTGGTTTTCAAAGCCGTCACTGCAGTAGTTTTTGCCACAGTACACCTTAAACCTCGCAATTTTCGCAAAGTTTGACGTATTTACGGCCAGTTTTGAAAATGAAGCGGTCGTCATAGAACAGTCATTTGGTATACATTTGGTAGAGGAAACCCTCAGCCAAAATATCTAAAAAAAACTAAAGAGGTACTTTTTGATAAGCGCTAGAATTTTTTTTTTAACTGAACGTTCTACGCAGAGGCGCACGCACTCTCCGGTGGAGGGAGAGCGTTGGTGAGCATCGCGGGCCAGGCGCGCTGCAACGCGACAGCTCAGATACGCCACTGCTTGTCGCACGATGCCAAAAACAATAATTTTGACTTGTGGGGCACCGGTCTAGTGCATGCACAACCTACTGCCAATGTCGCGACAGGTAAGAAGCTGCCTCCACCAGTATAGCAACGCGAGTGGATACTTTGCATTACAAACCCGACCGAAACGTATAGCCACGTAAAAGCACTTTTACTTACACCTTCTTCTTATCGTTCTCATACGAGTTGTACAAAAACAAAACGTCCTAACACAAAGAATCGTTGTGCTCAGCACACTAGCACAGTGAAGGAGCTCAAGATTATGTCCAGTAGTTGATGCAGTAGAAGGCGGCTCGCGCTTCTAGCAGGTTTTTGAACACCCGGAATACCCGATGCTGTTGGGAATGGATGTTGTCTTCATGGTGATTTCAGTGCGGCTAACGGGTTCGAAGCAGAGATGCCTCATTGTTTCAGGCACGGCCCTTGCGCTGTCGTAGCGGTTCTTCAACGCCCCTTGCTGCCGCATTACCTGCTCCTCCAGCACCCAGATCGATGTAATTGCGTCGAGATTTGCCTTTGCCCAGCTGTACAGATCCACGGATCTCAGTATGTGACCTTCAAAGGGCCTCTGAATGCTGGCTTTAGCAGCAAGCCTCTTCAGAGTCCCAGCTCCATCGCACGGCCCTTTCCCACGTGAGGTCGCATAGAAGTGCCATGATGCACTTATGCTGAAATCCCAGTAGTGGTGACAGAAGTTGATGATACATTTTTTGTTTTTGTATTGCGAACCTGCGCCGTCCGTGAAGTAGTGAAGTTTATTGACATGGGGATAGTCTGCTCTTATTCTGCGTGTGAGCTCTGTCTGAAAGGTAGAGACCACGGCATTATCGTGCCGTATGCAATCTGATATCACAACGAATGTACGGTGACGCAAGTTCATATCACCAGGGAACCGCTTGTAAAATACAGTCGAATGAATGGTGGCCTGTCCTTGATCCCAATAGAAAGATTGCGGAGTGTACTGTACGATAAAGCAGTAGGTTTCGGCAAAATCTATTAGGATGACACCTTCTCCAGGAGGGAGCGAATCTAGATTCCGAAGGAACTCTTGATTGTTGCTTTGCCGCGCAGTGATGGTATTTCAGTGACTTCAATTTATGCGTCTAGTGATCCACAAAGTCGTCCCCACAGGGATTTTTCTGTCAGCCACAGAGCATTAAAGCGTATTACACGTATATGTTCACGTGTCGCTGGGATTTGCATCCCAGAGAGGAGATCTGTATCTCCTCTAGAACCTCTATCTCCAAAAGGCTCCCATCTCACTATATATTTGCCTTTTACAAGCGCAATAAACTGGCGGCATATGCAAAGCTGACTAACGTGTACTGCCTGTGCCATGCTGCCACTTGCACCGCAGGCGACTGTCTCCAAAACCAGGCAACTGTCAGTGGAGGACCAGGATAACAACCCTTTTTCACTGATAAATTTTCAACTTTGTAGACTACGTATATGATGCGCGCAACTCTGGGACGTCATCTTGCGTTCCTTGCGCATACTGGAGTACTGAGCAGGACCATTTATTTTTGTTACAGACGTTTTGCTCTTGTACAACACGTATGAAAATGATAAGAGGAAGGTGTAAGTAAAAGTGCTTTCATGAGGCGATATGTTTCGGCCGGGTTTGTAATGCAAAGTATTGACTCGCGTTGCTATACTGGTGAAGGCAGTTTCCTTACCTGTCGCACATTGGCAGTAGGTTGTGCATGCACTAGACCGGTGCCCACTAGTCAAAATTATCGTTTTTGGCATCGTGCGACTAACAGCGGTGTATCTGAGCTGTGGCGTTGCAGCGCGCCAGGCACGCCATGCTCACCAACGCTCTCCCTCCACCGGAGAGTGCGTGCGCCTCCGCGTAGTATGTTCAGGGAAAATATTTTCTCGCGGCTATCAAAAAGTACCTGTTTAGTTTTTTTATATGTTTTGGCTGAGGGTTTCCTTTACGTAATGCATACCAAATGACTGTTCTATGACGACCGCTTCCTTTTCAAAATTGGCCGTAAAAACGTCAAACTTTGCGAAAATCGCCAGGTTAAAGGTGTGCCATGGCAAAAACTACTGTATTGACGGCTTTGAAAACCAGCTGGCATGTAGAATGGGTCCTCGTGAACGGCCACAAGGTTTTCAAGGATTCCAGCTGTTACGTAAAGTATATTTAAAAAATCGCAAATTCGCAAGAAAAAGCGCCGATAGCCGGGGCGTTTTATGGCACTCAGAGTTGATATTTCCCAAAAATTTCTCCTTCAACACATTTTTCGAACCCAGTCGTCTGTTTCAGCACCATAATTATGCGCATAATGCGAGCGATGCTCCCGCCCGATTATTTCAAGCATACTATGGTTTTCGTGCTTACCGAAAACTTTGACCCCGCGTAAAATGACAGGGACTCAATATTCACCAGAAAAACTTGGGGAAATGTCTATTAATAGCTTGGGGTATCCACGGTAATTTTTTGGTCGAGAAGTGCGGGGGTCGAGCAGGACCTTTGGATCATTTGGCGTGGAATGACCCAGCACTGGCTTAGGCAGAAAATTAAATATTTCGCGGAGAAGGGGAGGGGGGGGGGGTTCCGTGGGTGTTCACATGTTTGAGGAGGGTTTCTGAATCGTTTCCTTCTCCCGCACTCTGGTGGCACGACTTTGGAGACGCTTGAGCTCACCAAACTACTCCCTGGGTGTGCTAATATACCCTGAAAAAGAAACAAAAATTTGGTTAACGCGCTTGGAGCACGGTCGCCGACCTTAAGAGTACTTGCAGCTCAATTTTATTTCGGTAAGATATGTATACAATACATCGTAATCTGCGGAGATTTCAAACTTGATGCAATCAAACCTTTAGGCGAAAGAAAACTTCTTTCCCAGAAACTGTACCGCAAGCGATACTGCCCCGACGACATTGTTATCGGCGGCGCCGTTCAAACCTTATTTTGAATATTTTGAAATCCAAATTCCATACTGATGCACTGTAATCGAGGTGGCGAAATATGTATACCATTATTTTATTGTTATTTCTTTTTCATTTCTTTTATCATTTGTATAGAAAAGTTGCAAATGGGGTTTTCAAAGAGAAACCCAATTTTGCAACACATTTACCCTACCACAAGCTAGCTACATGCATAATACGGCTCCGCTGGTTTGGCTGGGCACCAACCTGTTCAGATATTTCATGCCAGACAGTTTCTGTTCACAGGAGGTATATAGTCACAGTGGATCCCTTCTACTGCTGGACTGGATACGGAAAGCTTGGATGTTATATTTAGTTTTCGACAGGATGTTACCTCACGAAGTAACTGTACATGATCTATAAAACGACTTTGTGACGTCACAGGGTGGATACACGTATTTCCGATACACACGTTTCCGCCAGGAATCAGGCACAGTGACAAATTTCCCATCTAAATTCTAAACGGGACATGCACTGGACGTTCTGAATGTCGTCCCTCTGAGATATCCATGGGACATCCTCACAAAGTTTCACCGGGATATTTCCTTCTCCCGGATGTTATGGGATCGTGGGGATATCCGGAGGATTTTGTGTGTTGTCTGGGACGTTCGCCCTCCATGAGCTGTGTCAGTGCCACCGTGGGAATCAAAATTTCCGACAGAACAACGCACAACTAAAATCTCTCGTTTCCGGTAGCCGTAGGTACCTCAAACCCTCGGAGTGGTCCTCAGTAATCCTTTTGGCATCCATGCGCTTCAACCCAGTCAGTTTATATCATGTGAAAGGTCATGTCTAAAGCTATCGGATGATGCTAATCCAATGGTGGCATCCATCACCTGCAGGGGTCTCGCAATGGGCACATTTTACCTTTTTCGAAACTTCCACAACGTTCTTTTACCAATGAAAAGGATATGATTTTCACACTGCCTGGGGGACTGGCGGCAACCTGAAACAAAGGCGACGATGTTACCAGTCCCTAAAGATCTTTACGAAGCGCTTCGTTTCTTCTCACTGATTTGTCGATATGTTCGTCGGACTGGGCTCTTCGTCAAGGGCGCACAGGCAACTCATGTATTCTCCCACGGTTTGAATGAGCCTGGCGGAACTGGGAGACCATTGGGTAAACGTAAAGTGATGCTCTGGGGACACTGTGGGTTCGAGTCCTACAGCTGGCTAACGTTTTCAGTGACTTTCATCATACATCGTTAACTACAACAAGCTCACGTAGTGTGGTCATTGATTTCCCAGTCAGCGGGAGACCTGTAGCAAAGAAGAGGTTGAAGGTCGCGTGCTTGTGGATGGGGCGCGCAAGGCCACAGCCGCGTGGACCCTGCCTGACAAAAAAAAAAAAACAAAAAAAAATCGCTGCGCGTCTCTTAGGTAAAAATAAGATTGTCTCACTTCGCGTCCAAAGTAGGGACATCACGCCACCTTTTCAAAAATAATCAAGGAAATCGAAAATGGCATTTTGAGAAAATTGAGATGCAACATTGGCAATTTTCGCCTACCATGTGCGATTCTGAAGCTAATAACACAAACCACTGGGCTGAGAAAAATAAACTCTCTACAGTACGAAAGTTCTTTCAAGGTCCTATCGAATGGCACTAAGCTCGATGTTCTCAGATGTTCTGTCATGACGCAAATTGGTAACAAAGTTGGCCTTTTTGAACGTTTACGACAATTTTGGCATTTTTTAACCGAAAATCTGTGGCCCTCAGAGTTCTGTGGGTGGCTGTCGACAGTGTCTGTAGAGCAGCCTATAATCATAAAATTCCTCCAGTTCCTAGGCATAAAATCAGCGGTGGTAGACCCCGTCAAAGTCGGTTCAGAAGAAAGCGCGCTCAAGCATCCTCAGAATTTCCTCCTCTCCCACGCGGAAACTACTCCACGCACGAGCGTCGCAAGTTGTGCGATTTGCTTCGTTTGAGCTATTTTTTCTGGCCGAATTAAAACATACGACTTTCACCCGTTGTTCGATTTAAAATGAAACTACCCCCTCCCCATTATGGGTGACGTCGCCAGGTACTTACTTCGCCGGGAGCTGGTTATTGCGGGCCTCTCGAAGTTCAGCGACCGTTCGGAAGACTATAGGTCGTGGAAATCGGCATTTCGTAACACTACTAAAACCTTGGAATATCAGCCACAGAAGAGATGGATCTCCTGGTGAAGTGGCTGTGAAGCGAATCGTCCATGTACGCTAGAAGCTGTGCACATCGGAAACCCGGTCATGGGACTTCAGGCGATCTGGAACGGTTAGAAGGGTAAACGGCAACCCAGAGGCAATCGAAAACGCGGTAATGGACAGGCTTGAAAAGTTTCCGAGGATACTAGGCAGTGGCCGAGAGAAACTGAGGGAGCTGGGAGCTTTACTCCAAAAACTCGAGTCAGCAAAGGCAGATCCACGCTTGCCTGGGATCTCTACCTAGAGACGTCACGTGGGGTCAACCCTATTGCAGCGAAACTTCCTCTACATTTGCAAGAAAAATGGATCGCTCTAGGATCGAAATACAAGCGGGAACACCGTGCGTCTTTCCCACCGTTCTGTCTTCTCAGACTTCGTCCGAACCGCAGCGAAGACAAAGAATGATCCAAGTTTCATAATCGGGCCCTCAAGGGATAGCACAGGCAAGAAGAAGACGTCCTCGTCGACAACGCCTCTAAGAAATCGTCTGTAACGGTGCACAGGATCACGATTACCGCTCAGGAAGACAGCTCAACAAGTCAAGTAGAAAGAACTCTGAAGAACCCGGAAGGAATATGCCCCTTGCATAAGAAGCCACATAAGCTTAGCCGGTGTAGGGCGCTATGTCAGAAACCTCACGCCGAGCGAAAGCGCTTGCTGTCAGAGTTCGGTGCATGCTTTAAATGCTGTGCGATGACGCACAACGCGAAGAGCTGCGACTCAACGATACATTGCACAGAGTGCAACAGCGGCCACCACATTACGGCACTTCATCCTGAGAGCGTTACCATCGCAAGCTCGACGCAGCGCCGGAACCACATCGGCAGAGGAAGAGGGTTTCAACAGGGCATCCGCAGAGGTTACATCAAGCTGCACGGAAGTGTGTGGAGAAGCCAATTCGAGAGTATCCTGCTATTTTTAGCAGGACGACATATTTTAGGCGAGACATATTTATGAGCAGGATACTGAAAAATATGTCTCGTCAAAGTGTATCCAGAAGAGTACAGCCAGAACAAGCAGTTCGGATATATGCAGTCATTGACGACGAGAGCAATAAGTCATTGGCCAGGCCCGAATTCTTCGAATGCTTCAACATTACGGGTGTGAGTATCCATACACGCTCAGGACGTGCGCTGGAGTGGTTGAGACGTTGGGACGACGAGCTACCGGTTATGTTGTTGAGGGTATCGACAGCGGCACACCTCTGCGGCACACCTCTGCGGCACACGTCGGCCTTTACCAACGTTGACGGAGTGCGACCAAATTCCTAATGACAGGAATGAGATCCCAACACCGGACTTTGCTCGCAGACATCCACATGCCAAGGCAGTGGCAAATGTCATTCCGCCACTCGAACCCAATGCACAAATCCTACACTGCTCCTAGGAAGGGATCTCGTTCAAGAGCACAAAGTGCGTCAGCAGCGTAACAACCCTAACCACGCTCCTTTCGCCCAGAAGCTGGACTTCGGGTGTGTCATAGTTGGGGACGTCTGTATCGAACGATCACGCAATTCACAGGTCAGTAGCTTCGCCACAAGCGTGTTGCAAAACGGTCGTCCTTCCTACTCCACGCCCTGCCCCAACCACATGATTGTGGACGAAAAACCCTGTGTTGAGCATTCTACAAAAGAAGCCGTCCAGTCTCTTCCGCTGCTAAGCGACGACCAAACGAATCCCAGATACCCCCTATTCCAGATCACAAGAGATGACGAGAAGCTTACTCCGTCAATGAAAGACAAAGAATGACTGAGCTTGATGAACAGAGCATTCCACAGGGACACGTTACACAACTGAGCAGCCCCTTTGCCTTTTCGTATGCCCCGACGTGAACTTCCTGACAACCGAGAACAAGCGTTTTCTCGGTTCACTTCTTTACATCGCACTCCGGAAAGGACCGCACAAATGAAGCACTTCGTTGCCTTCATGCAGGATCTGCTCGAAAATGGCCACGCTGAGCCAGCACCACAAAGAAAAGAAGCCAAGCAATCTCTGTACCTCCCAGCTTCGGTGTTTGCCACCCGCAGAAACCGAGCCAAATCCGCGTAGTTTCGATTCAAGTACCAAGTACCAAGGTGTTTCGCTCAACGACTTGCACCTTTCGGGACCGACATGACAAATAGCCTGATCGTTTGCTGCTCCGTTTTAGAAAGGAGGCTGTGGCGGTAACAGCTGACATCCAGCGAATGTTTTATTCCTTCTTCGTGCGCGAAGACAGACTACCTGCGCTTCTTGTGGTTCCGAGACAACGACACTATCAAATATGTCATTGAATACAGGATGTGTGTACATGCGTTTGGCAACACATGCTCCCCCTCTATTTGTGACCTACGGCTTAGGGCGCACCGCACAGGAGGGAGAGCAGGACTTTGGAGCGGACGTTCGACACTTTATCGAAAGAGACTTCTATGGTCGACGACGGCCTCAAGTCCTTACCGACCGAAGAGGCGGATATTGACTTACTCAATGGGACACAGCACATGGTGAAAGGAGCAAACATGCGGCATCACAAGATAGCCTCTAACTCTGTGGAAATCGAGGAAATCTTCCCATCCGGTGACTATGCCACGGGCATTAAAGACATGGACTTCGACGGAGGTCATGTACCAATGCAGCAGAGCCTTGGACTAAACTGGGACCTGAAGGCACGTTCACCTTCAAAGTGCCCGTAAAAGACACTCCGAATTCTCGACGCGGCGTACTATCCACTGTGAAAAGCCTATACGACACCCCTAGGATTGAGAGCCCCAGTGACGGTACAAGGTAGGCCGTTGCTGAGAGATATTTCTTATCCTGAGACTGGGATGCCACTCTCGACCTGAATGACAACTGGCGAACGTGGCGAGACTCATTACATCTTGAACGGCTCAAGATACCACTCCAGTACACTGCAATCTCTCTCTCCGGCGCTCGTCGACGGGAAATCTGCGTCTTCTGCGATGCCTCAGAACAGACAATCGCCGCTGTGGCTTACATCAGAGTCACAGATGCTGATGGAATGCAACACGTGGTTTTGTGTTCGCAAAAGCAAAGCTCGCACCACGCCCCTAGCAGACCATTCAAAGACTTGAGCTATGTGCCGCACTGCTCGCCGTCGATACCGCCGAGTTTGTCGTCAGCGAAATCGATGCTCACATTACATACTACACGGACAGCAAAGTTGTGCTCGGATACATCTTCAATCAATCGAGGGCGTTTCTACGTCTGTGTCAGGCAGCCGTGTGAACCGCATACGAGGATCTACAAAGCCCGAACAATGGCATTACGTTCCCACCGATCAGAACCCTGCAGATCACGCCCCTAGAGCTGTCGCTGCAGATGCTTTGGCTAGCACGACTTTGCTGACAGGACCGAAATTTCTTCGGCAAAGTACGGACGCGTAGAGGAAGGGCACAGCCTTCCTGCTTTTTGAACCAGACCAGCACAAGGAAATCCGTCCTCAACTGGCTGTCTCGGCAACTCGCGTAGGAAATCAACAACTGGGGGTTCATCGCTTCGAGCGCTTTCCGACATGGGCATCTTTCCTGCTGGCCGTGGCATACCTGGTGCATACCGCTCGTTCCTTTCATAACCCTTTGGCTGATTGTCACGGGTGGCATTAGTGCAGGAAACCTCTAAGCGCGGATGAGCTGAACGAGGCGAAGGAAGTCATCCTTCGCTGCGTCCAACACGAACAATTTTCAGAAGCCGTCACAAGTCCCTGTGCGGACGCAGCTCAACAAAGTCTCGTTTCGTCCAGCAACCCTTTGTGCGAACTCGACCCGTTCGTCCACAATCAGGGCCTGTTGAGAGTTCGTGGACGCCTACGAAACTCCGACCTCGACAATTCGTATCACTCGGATCAATCGGATCACACCCGGAGATCACTAAAGGGTAGTACACGCATGTCGGAATCGAACTCGTGCCAGAAGCACAATGAAGCAATGTAATCCGGAGTACTCTTTCCTACTCTGGTGCCACTGGTATCATCCGTATACTGCAGATTACTAAAGGGTAGCACACACTTCTAGGAATCGAACTCGTGCCAGAAGCACAACGGAGCAATGTAATCCGTATTACTCTGTCCTGCTTTGGTGCCACTGGTATCATCCGCGTACCGCAGATCAGTAAAGGGTAGTACACGCTTCTAGGAACCGAACTCGTGCCAGAAGCACAATGGAGCAATGTAATCCGTATTACTCTGTCCTGCTTTGGTGCCACTGGTATCATCCGCGTACCGCAGATCACTAAAGGGTAGTAGACGCTTCTAGGAATCGAACTCGTGCCAGAAGCACAATGAAGCAATGTAATCCGTATTACTCTGTCCTGCTTTGGTGCCACTGGTATCATCGCGTACCGCAGATCACTAAAGGGGTAGTACACGCTTCTAGGAATCGAACTCGTGCCAGAAAGCACAATGGAGCAATGTAATCCGTATTACTCTGTCCTGCTTTGGTGCCACTGGTATCATCCGCGTACCGCAGATCACTAAGGGGTAGTACACGCTTCTAGGAATCGAACTCGTGCCAGAAGCACAATGGAGCAATGTAATCCGTATTACTCTGTCCTGCTTTGGTGCCACTGGTATCATCCGCGTACCGCAGATCACTAAAGGGTAGTACACGCTTCTAGGAATCGAACTCGTGCCAGAGCACAATGGAGCAATGTAATCCGTATTACTCTGTCCTGCTTTGGTGCCACTGGTATCATCCGCATACTGCAGATCACTAAAGGGTAGTACACTCTTCTAGGAATCGAACTCGTGCCAGAAGCACAATGGAGCAATGTAATCCGGACTACTCTTTCCTGCTTTGGTGCCACTGGTATCATCCGCATACTGCAGATCACTAAAGGGTAGTACACGCTTCTAGGAATCGAACTCGTGCCAGAAGCACAATGGAGCAATGTAATCCGTATTACTCTGTCCTGCTTTGGTGCCACTGGTATCATCCGCGTACCGCAGATCACTAAAGGGTAGTGCACTCTTCTAGGAATCGAACTCGTGCCAGAAGCACAATGGAGCAATGTAATCCGTATTACTCTGTCCTGCTTTGGCGCCACTGGTATCATCCGCGTACCGCAGATCACTAAAGGGTACTACACGCTTCTAGGAATCGAACTCGTGCCAGAAGCACAATGGAGCAATGTAATCCGCATTACTCTGTCCTGCTTTGGTGCCACTGGTAGTCATCCGCATACCTGCAGATCACTAAAGGGTAGTATACGCATGTTGGAATCGAACTCGTGCCAGAAGCACAATGAAGCAATGTAATCCGTATTACTCTGTCCTGCTTTGGTGCCACTGGTATCATCCGCATACTGCAGATCACTAAAGGGTAGTATACGCATGTTGGAATCGAACTCGTGCCAGAAGCACAATGGAGCAATGTAATCCGCATTACTCTGTCCTGCTTTGGTGCCACTGGTATCATCCGCATACGCAGATCACTAAAGGGTAGTATACGCATGTTGGAGTCGAACTCGTGCCAGAAGCACAATGAAGCAATGTAATCCGTATTACTCTGTCATGCTTTGGTGCCACTGGTATCATCCGCATACTGCAGATCACTAAAGGGTAGTATACGCATGTTGGAATCGAACTCGTGCCAGAAGCACAATGGAGCAATGTAATCCGCATTACTCTGTCCTGCTTTGGTGCCACTGGTATCATCCGCATACTGCAGATCACTAAAGGGTAGTATACGCATGCTTGTAGGAATCGAACTCGTGCCAGAAGCACAATGGAGCAATGTAATCCGTATTACTCTGTCCTGCTTTGGTGCCACTGGTATCATCCGCGTACCGCAGATCACTAAAGGGTAGTACACGCTTCTAGGAATCGAACTCGTGCCAGAAGCACAATGGAGCAATGTAATCCGTATTACTCTGTCCTGCTTGGTGCCACTGGTATCATCGCGTACCGCAGATCACTAAGGGTTAGTACACGCTTCTAGGAATCGAACTCGTGCCAGAAGCACAATGGAGCAATGTAATCCGTATTACTCTGTCCTGCTTTGGTGCCACTGGTATCATCCGCGTACCGCAGATCACTAAAGGGTAGTACACGCTTCTAGGAATCGAACTCGTGCCAGAAGCACAATGGAGCAATGTAATCCGTATTACTCTGTCCTGCTTTGGTGCCACTGGTATCATCCGCATACTGCAGATCACTAAAGGGTAGTACACGCTTCTAGGAATCGAACACGTGCCAGAAGCACAATGGAGCAATGTAATCCGTATTACTCTGTCCTGCTTTGGTGCCACTGGTATCATCCGCGTACCGCAGATCACTAAAGGGCTAGTACACGCTTCTAGGAATCGAACTCGTGCCAGAAGCACAATGGAGCAATGTAATCCGTATTACTCTGTCCTGCTTTGGTGCCACTGGTATCATCCGCATACTGCAGATCACTAAAGGGTAGTACACGCATTTAGGAATCGAACTCGTGCCAGAAGCACAATGAAGCAATGTAATCCGGATACTCTTTCCTGCTTTGGTGCCACTGGTATCATCCGCATACTGCAGATCACTAAAGGGTAGTACACGCTTCTAGGAATCGAACTCGTGCCAGAAGCACAACGGAGCAATGTAATGCGTATTACTCTGTCCTGCTTTGGTGCCACTAGGTATCATCCGCGTACCGCAGATCACTAAAGGGTAGTACACGCTTCTAGGAATCGAACTCGTGCCAGAAGCACAATGGAGCAATGTAATCCGTATTACTCTGTCCTGCTTTGGTGCCACTGGTATCATCCGCATACTGCAGATCACTAAAGGGTAGTACACGCTTCTAGGAATCGAACTCGTGCCAGAAGCACAATGGAGCAATGTAATCCGTATTACTCTGTCCTGCTTTGGTGCCACTGGTATCATCCGCGTACCGCAGATCACTAAAGGGTAGTACACGCTTCTAGGAATCGAACTCGTGCCAGAAGCACAATGGAGCAATGTAATCCGTATTACTCTGTCCTGCTTTGGTGCCACTGGTATCATCCGCATACTGCAGATCACTAAAGGGTAGTACACGCTTCTAGGAATCGAACTCGTGCCAGAAGCACAAAGGAGCAATGTAATCCGTATTACTCTGTCCTGCTTTGTGCCACTGGTATCATCCGCATACCTGCAGATCACTAAAGGGTAGTACACTCTTCTAGGAATCGAACTCGTGCCAGAAGCACAATGGAGCAATGTAATCCGTATTACTCTGTCCTGCTTTGGTGCCACTGGTATCATCCGCGTACCGCAGATCACTAAAGGGTAGTACACGCTTCTAGGAATCGAACTCGTGCCAGAAGCACAATGGAGCAATGTAATCCGTATTACTCTGTCCTGCTTTGGTGCCACTGGTATCATCCGCATACTGCAGATCACTAAAGGGTAGTACACGCTTCTAGGAATCGAACTCGTGCCAGAAGCACAATGGAGCAATGTAATCCGTATTACTCTGTCCTGCTTTGGTGCCACTGGTATCATCCGCATACGCAGATCACTAAAGGGTAGTACACGCTTCTAGGAATCGAACTCGTGCCAGAAGCACAATGGAGCAATGTAATCCGTATTACTCTGTCCTGCTTTGGTGCCACTGGTATCATCCGCGTACCGCAGATCACTAAAGGGTAGTACACGCTTCTAGGAATCGAACTCGTGCCAGAAGCACAATGGAGCAATGTAATCCGTATTACTCTGTCCTGCTTTGGTGCCACTGGTATCATCCGCGTACTGCAGATCACTAAAGGGTAGTACACTCTTCTAGGAATCGAACTCGTGCCAGAAGCACAATGGAGCAATGTAATCCGTATTACTCTGTCCTGCTTTGGTGCCACTGTATCATCCGCATACTGCAGATCACTAAAGGGTAGTACACTCTTCTAGGAATCGAACTCGTGCCAGAAGCACAATGGAGCAATGTAATCCGTATTACTCTGTCCTGCTTTGGTGCCACTGGTATCATCCGCATACTGCAGATCACTAAAGGGTAGTACACTCTTCTAGGAATCGAACTCGTGCCAGAAGCACAATGGAGCAATGTAATCCGTATTACTCTGTCCTGCTTTGGTGCCACTGGTATCATCCGCATACTGCAGATCACTAAAGGGTAGTACACTCTTCTAGGAATCGAACTCGTGCCAGAAGCACAATGGAGCAATGTAATCCGTATTACTCTGTCCTGCTTTGGTGCCACTGGTATCATCCGCATACAGCAGATCACTAAAGGGTAGTACACTCTTCTAGGAATCGAACTCGTGCCAGAAGCACAATGGAGCAATGTAATCCGTATTACTCTGTCCTGCTTTGGTGCCACTGGTATCATCCGCATACTGCAGATCACTAAAGGGTAGTACACTCTTCTAGGAATCGAACTCGTGCCAGAAGCACAATGGAGCAATGTAATCCGTATTACTCTGTCCTGCTTTGGTGCCACTGGTATCATCCGCATACTGCAGATCACTAAAGGGTAGTACACTCTTCTAGGAATCGAACTCGTGCCAGAAGCACAATGGAGCAATGTAATCCGTATTACTCTGTCCTGCTTTGGTGCCACTGGTATCATCCGCTTACTGCAGATCACTAAAGGGTAGTACACTCTTCTAGGAATCGAACTCGTGCCAGAAGCACAATGGAGCAATGTAATCCGTATTACTCTGTCCTGCTTTGGTGCCACTGGTATCATCCGCATACTGCAGATCACTAAAGGGTAGTACACTCTTCTAGGAATCGAACTCGTGCCAGAAGCACAACGGAGCAATGTAATCCGTATTACTCTGTCCTGCTTTGGTGCCACTGGTATCATCCGCATACTGCAGATCACTAAAGGGTAGTACACGCGTCTAGGAATCGAACTCGTGCCAGAAGCACAATGGAGCAATGTAATCCGTATAACTCTGTCCTGCTTTGGTGCCACTGGTATCATCCGCGTACCGCAGATCACTAAAGGGTAGTACACGCTTCTAGGAATCGAACTCGTGCCAGAAGCACAATGGAGCAATGTAATCCGTATTACTCTGTCCTGCTTTGGTGCCACTGGTATCATCCGCATACCGCAGATCACTAAAGGGTAGTACACGCTTCTAGGAATCGAACTCGTGCCAGAAGCACAATGGAGCAATGTAATCCGTATTACTCTGTCCTGCTTTGGTGCCACTGGTATCATCCGCATACCGCAGATCACTAAAGGGTAGTACACGCTTCTAGGAATCGAACTCGTGCCAGAAGCACAATGGAGCAATGTAATCCGGACTACTCTTTCCTGCTTTGGTGCCACTGGTATCATCCGCATACGCAGATCACTAAAGGGTAGTACACGCTTCTAGGAATCGAACTCGTGCCAGAAGCACAATGGAGCAATGTAATCCGGACTACTCTTTCCTGCTTTGGTGCCACTGGTATCATCCGCATACTGCAGATCACTAAAGGGTAGTACCACTCTTCTAGGAATCGAACTCGTGCCAGAAGCACATGGAGCAATGTAATCCGGACTACTCTTTCCTGCTTTGGTGCCACTGGTATCATCCGCGTACCGCAGATCACTAAAGGGTAGTACACGCTTCTAGGAATCGAACTCGTGCCAGAAGCACAATGGAGCAATGTAATCCGTATTACTCTGTCCTGCTTTGGTGCCACTGGTATCATCCGCATACTGCAGATCACTAAAGGGTAGTACACGCTTCTAGGAATCGAACTCGTGCCAGAAGCACAACGGAGCAATGTAATCCGTTATTACTCTGTCCTGCTTTGGTGCCACTGGTATCATCCGCGTACCGCAGATCACTAAAGGGTAGTACACGCTTCTAGGAATCGAACTCGTGCCAGAAGCACAATGGAGCAATGTAATCCGTATTACTCTGTCCTGCTTTGGTGCCACTGGTATCATCCGCATACCGCAGATCACTAAAGGGTAGTACACGCTTCTAGGAATCGAACTCGTGCCAGAAGCACAATGGAGCAATGTAATCCGTATTACTCTGTCCTGCTTTGGTGCCACTGGTATCATCCGCATACCTGCAGATCACTAAAGGGTAGTACACGCTTCTAGGAATCGAACTCGTGCCAGAAGCACAATGGAGCAATGTAATCCGTATTACTCTGTCCTGCTTTGGTGCCACTGGTATCATCCGCGTACCGCAGATCACTAAAGGGTAGTACACGCTTCTAGGAATCGAACTCGTGCCAGAAGCACAATGGAGCAATGTAATCCGTATTACTCTGTCCTGCTTTGGTGCCACTGGTATCATCCGCGTACCGCAGATCACTAAAGGGTAGTACACGCTTCTAGGAATCGAACTCGTGCCAGAAGCACAATGGAGCAATGTAATCCGTATTACTCTGTCCTGCTTTGGTGCCACTGGTATCATCCGCGTACCGCAGATCACTAAAGGGTAGTACACGCTTCTAGGAATCGAACTCGTGCCAGAAGCACAATGGAGCAATGTAATCCGTATTACTCTGTCCTGCTTTGGTGCCACTGGTATCATCCGCGTACGCAGATCACTAAAGGGTAGTACACGCTTCTAGGAATCGAACTCGTGCCAGAAGCACAATGGAGCAATGTAATCCGTATTACTCTTTCCTGCTTTGGTGCCACTGGTATCATCCGCGTACCGCAGATCACTAAAGGGTAGTACACGCTTCTAGGAATCGAACTCGTGCCAGAAGCACAATGGAGCAATGTAATCCGTATTACTCTGTCCTGCTTTGGTGCCACTGGTATCATCCGCGTACCGCAGATCACTAAAGGGTAGTACACGCTTCTAGGAATCGAACTCGTGCCAGAAGCACAACGGAGCAATGTAATCCGTATTACTCTGTCCTGCTTTGGTGCCACTGGTATCATCCGCGTACCGCAGATCACTAAAGGGTAGTACACGCTTCTAGGAATCGAACTCGTGCCAGAAGCACAATGGAGCAATGTAATCCGTATTACTCTGTCCTGCTTTGGTGCCACTGGTATCATCCGCATACTGCAGATCACTAAAGGGTAGTACACTCTTCTAGGAATCGAACTCGTGCCAGAAGCACAATGGAGCAATGTAATCCGTATTACTCTGTCCTGCTTTGGTGCCACTGGTATCATCCGCATACTGCAGATCACTAAAGGGTAGTACACGCTTCTAGGAATCGAACTCGTGCCAGAAGCACAATGGAGCAATGTAATCCGACTACTCTTTCCTGCTTTGGTGCCACTGGTATCATCCGCATACCGCAGATCACTAAAGGGTAGTACACGCTTCTAGGAATCGAACTCGTGCCAGAAGCACAATGGAGCAATGTAATCCGTATACTCTTTCCTGCTTTGGTGCCACTGGTATCATCCGCGTACCGCAGATCACTAAAGGGTAGTACACGCTTCTAGGAATCGAACTCGTGCCAGAAGCACAATGGAGCAATGTAATCCGTATTCCTCTGTCCTGCTTTGGTGCCACTGGTATCATCCGCATACTGCAGATCACTAAAGGGTAGTACACGCTTCTAGGAATCGAACTCGTGCCAGAAGCACAACGGAGCAATGTAATCCGTATTACTCTGTCCTGCTTTGGTGCCACTGGTATCATCCGCGTACCGCAGATCACTAAAGGGTAGTACACGCTTCTAGGAATCGAACTCGTGCCAGAAGCACAATGGAGCAATGTAATCCGTATTCTCTGTCCTGCTTTGGTGCCACTGGTATCATCCGCGTACCGCAGATCACTAAAGGGTAGTACACGCTTCTAGGAATCGAACTCGTGCCAGAAGCACAATGGAGCAATGTAATCCGTATTACTCTGTCCTGCTTTGGTGCCACTGGTATCATCCGCGTACCGCAGATCACTAAAGGGTAGTACACGCTTCTAGGAATCGAACTCGTGCCAGAAGCACAATGGAGCAATGTAATCCGTATTACTCTGTCCTGCTTTGGTGCCACTGGTATCATCCGCGTACCGCAGATCACTAAAGGGTAGCACACGCTTCAAGGAATCGAACTCGTGCCAGAAGCACAATGGAGCTATGTAATCCGTATTACTCTTTCTGCTTAGGGTGCCACTGGTATCATCCGCGTACCGCAGATCACTAAAGGGTAGTACAACGCTTCTAGTAATCGAACACGTGCCAGAAGCACAAGGAGCAAATGTAATCCGTATTACTCTGTCCTGCTTTGGTGCCACTGGTATCATCCGCGTACCGGCAGATCACTAAAGGGTAGTACACTCTTCTAGGAATCGAACTCGTGACAGAAGCACAATGGAGCAATGTAATCCGTATTACTCCGTCCTGCTTTGGTGCCACTGGTATCATCCGCGTACCGCAGATCACTAAAGGGTAGTACACTCTTCTAGGAATCGAACTCGTGCCAGAAGCACAATGGAGCAATGTATTCCGTATTACTCTGTCCTGCGTTTGGTGCCACTGGTATGATCCGCATACTGCAGATCACAAAAGGGTAGTACACGCTTCTAGGAAGCGAACTCTTGCCAGAAGCACCAATGGAGCAATGTAATCCGGACTACTCTTTCTGCTTTGTGGCCACTGGTATCACCGCATGCCGCAGAACACTAAAGGGTAGCACTCGCTTCTAGGAATCGAACTCGTGCCAGTAGCACAATGGAGCGATGTAATCCGGATTACTCTTTCCTGCTTTGGATGCCACCGGTATCATCCGCATACCGCAGATCACTAAAGGTAGTACACGCTCTAGGAATCGAACTCGTGCCAGAAGCACAATGGAGCAATGTAATCCGGACTACTCAATTCCTGCTTTGGTGCCACAGGTATCATCCGCATACCCGCAGAACACTAATGGGTAGTACACGCTTCTAGGAATCGAAATCGTGCCAGAGGCACAATGTAGCAATATAATCCGGATTACTCTTTCCTGCTTTGGTGCCATTGGAACGACCAGCATATTGCAGATACGACAGGATTTCACGAATTCCGGACTATTCACACGATTTCAGGAATGCAATTAAATTTCTCCCAGAAGCACAATAGAGCAATTTAATATGGATTACTGTTTACTGATTTGGTGGCAGTGGTATCACCGGAATATATCCGATCAAAGGGGCGGTGCACACGCTTTTATGGTTGGTTCGGTTAAAGTTCTGGTTCGAGGTTGCTGGTTAGGGTTCATGTTCGTATTCAGCGCAACCAAAATAACGGTTTGAACTCGTATTAATCGGATCGAACCGGATTACGTGTGCTATGCTAATCAGTGTACCATATGAAAGGTAACGCAAGGTTGTCCCTCGTTCTCTACACGCTAGCCTCTACACTTCATAGGTACAAAGAATGATGCAGTTCATAGGAGATCATCCTTTACTGAACCGAAAAGTGCTGGGAAGTGGCGTACAGGATACAATTGAACTCCACTGCAAAAAGCTATCGCCAATTTCTAAGAAAAAAAGAGAGAGAGAGAGAGCTCCCCTCTTCTGGTTCGGCGGTTGACGTTGAGCTGGTGTCAGAGCTCGACGTTCTGCTCCATGCTCTGGACCGCACGCCAACCTAGGGATTCGGTGTAGAAGACGGATTGTGCGTTGAACGGTTAGGATGAGGCTGCGCAAGGGGGTGAACACATCACCGCCATCTTCTGCCACGGAGTGCCTAACCTCTCGTTCCGCAAATATAACCCGGACGTCTTTCAGGTAGAGCAAGAGATTGTCAATCGAGTATTCTTACAGCATCAATCTTGCCCATATTTCTGGTGCACGATTGATGTATTGATGGTGAGATAGGGATTCCACCTAAACACTTAGCTGACCAAGGTTGCTGGCTGCCGCTTCCAACTAGACGGGGACGAAGAGATGACTATCTCGGTGAAAACCGGGTGGTGCATAACTTAACTTGAATGCGGACCGCGTATAGTTCCTCAACACTGCCCGCGAGCACGAATGAGATTGGCACCCCTGGCGTGTAGCCAACGTAAATACGTGCTACCTATATCTACATGGTAAAGTCGTCTCTTTTACGTTGACAATCGACCATTGACCAGGTACAGTTTCCACATTGATTAAGAGCTAGAATGCTGTATACGACGTTGTTCAACATCAGACAACATTCTCTGTTGACGGTAAGGGTAAGGGTAAGTTCACGGTATGGGTTCAGAAAGTAGTTTTGTAAGAGAATTCTCCATGTAACCTTGCACCTTAAAGAAATTAACGCAACCGGGGAAGCTTCGTGAAAAATCGGGTATGTCTGCTTCGCCTGAGGTGTCTAACAACGTCTTTAAGCTGTAAGCCTTATTGTTTGTGCAGGCAAGCCTGAACAAAAAGACACTTGTGCTGCGACTGCGAATGACGGTCACATGTGCTTGACACTAGATGAGGATGCTGGATGACCTGGGCAACCTCTTCAAGGGGACATGCCCACGGTTCTCTCTAATCATTGTGCTTCCGTTTCAGGTTATTCTGGTTTTAGTGGAAGATATACGTCTGGGTTAGTGCTTATACAATATCTCATCCAGATGCGAAAGGCGTTCTTGCGTGGGAAATGCTATCCCGTTCCCCAATGTCCTGCGACTGGACTTGCTTCGTGCCTCAAGACACATTGGAAGTGCCAGGCAGTCATTATTACTGCGCGAATTGTACAACAGAAGATATCCCTGAAAGAAAACTAGTGAAGAAACGTGGCTACGCTTGCGATGTCCTCTGCCTTTTCTTCAAATGCGTCCTTCAAAAAAAAACAAATCGCGCAATAA
Organism: Ornithodoros turicata; assembly: GCF_037126465.1. Taxonomy (NCBI): domain Eukaryota; kingdom Metazoa; phylum Arthropoda; class Arachnida; order Ixodida; family Argasidae; genus Ornithodoros; species Ornithodoros turicata. The sequence goes on along the minus strand of NW_026999396.1, from coordinate 82,253 downwards.
CAGACGTTGGATTTGCATTATGCGCCACGGCTCTCGCATCACTATAGAACATAGCGCTAGAATCAGTTAGTTTACTTCTGTTTTTCATTCTAGCCACTCGGTCGACGTCTACATCGGCCCTACGTAAGTGACTGAGCTTGCACACAAAAACCATGACTTATTTCATTACTCTGCATCTTTAACCCGGAATCTTGCATGAGAAAACCTCCATCAAGGCAGAATCACATGAAACGCTCCGTGAGAACGGCGCGCAGGATATGCGAAGCTTCAATACGCAGGGCGAACAGGGTTGCCAGATGCCAGCTGGTCTCCTGACAAAACTGCTTCAGAAAATAGCCCAAATATAGCCAACTCACGCCAATGCATAAAGGAAAAAAAAAAGAAAGAAAAGCCAAAATATCCAAAAGTTAACAAACCGGGAGAATATACACCATAAGATTGGGGGAAGCATGCAACTTCTCCTGAATTATGGATACATAAGTTCGCTTTTAAACATGTTCAGGTAGGGTTCGGATGGCATAAAGTCTTTTCAGCAACGTCCCATGCCGCGGAAACAGCGTCTATGTGCAATATATGTATTGAATCAGATATGATGCACCACGTATAGCTTATAACTTCATTGCTTATGTAAATAAAGGTCACTTTCAAAGACTCCAAGCCCGAGGCACCATGATATCAAGTACAGGTCCCATATACAAGCGGCAGCTTTGCGCAAAGGTGCTCCCATGCTCGCCACATTGTGGGTTGCTAACGTGAAGCTGGGAACCTGTCCTTGAAGTTAGCAACTCGCGTTGCCGCGGACCCAGCAAATTTTAAGTTGGAGCAACCGTTTATATGCGCGCCGTAGTTACTAAACTATGTTAGTAAACAGACCTGTACATGGTCAGTCTTTAATATTCCAGCAGCATTAGTTTTGGGGCGTTTAATAATCGAACATCAGCGGGCCCAAGGCACTACGTACTCTCTCCAGTTCGCACAACTTATTTAAAGTCAGCAAGTTCAGAAGAAGAATAAAGTCGCACGGGAATTGGTTCCTTTGAACTTGGAAATTCTGATTGTACAGGAACAAAAGCTGCGTTGCAGTATCACCACCTGTGTCCGTCACAGAATTACCGAATTCTGAAAAAAGGATTCCGACTTGTGTGTCTTCGTATCTGCTCATATCTATTCTGTTGCCCATTAACGCGTCCGACCTGGAAGCGCAAAGGATCATTACTTTATTCAGTCTTGACAGACGGCAGTGCATTAATGTGTGCCGGGACACAATGCAGAAACGAGGGGTGACAGTCGTCGCGTGCTGTCATCCGAGCGCATGGCGTGAAACGCTGGTATAGCCCAAAAAAATAGCCAAATAGCCAACATGAAAAACACCCCGCCAACTGTCACAAAAAGTAACCCAACTTGGCGGTTTATAGCCAATCTGGGAACCCTGAGAGCGAACCACATGGCGCTTCGGGTCGGTTTCGTACAGCCGGAGTGATTCCAAAATTTAGCCAAATTTATCTTCACGAGTACTGTACACGTATACAACCGTACGAGCTTTATTCTGAATAATCACCCCCCGCCTGCAGTTCCCGCTGTTGTGTTGTTGTGTCTCCACCCTCTCTTTGGCTGCAAGTTTTTACTCATGAATAATCAAGTCGTTTTGTAGGAATTTGTCGAAACGTTCCGTAATGGCGGACGGCGAAACCTGCGCTTCGAATCTCATCCAATGTCACGCACGACTTCGGCCTGCGGGCATGGCAAAAGGACCGTGCGCTAAGCCATCTCCTTTGCTCTAGAAATAGGCCCACTCAGACATTTCCGCCGGCGGTAAATGTAGCTGCATTGACGATAATGTGGCGCATAATCCAACACGTGGAAGCTAAGTCACGTGTTTTCTTTCCGCGCGTATTTAAGGCGGTTTTTAAATTACGTCATCAGCGACTCCCAAGGAAGCATCCTGTTGTCCAAGGAGTCTCCTAAGCAGTGTTATATGTATCGTCGTTGCAAGTAACACCGTTACAGTAATCGATACTTTTTCTATATCGGAGTGCGTATCGCGATATTTTTTAAACCGGTATCGTAAAGTATTTCCGTTACAAATTATGGTAACGCGATTGCTGTATCGTTACCGATACCGATACTTTCTAATGCCCCACTCCATAGGGCTGACCACATTTCTTATTCATTGTCAATAGTCCGTCTAGCCTTGGACAAGAAACCTGTGGATACGCCTGCGTACGCCGCAACTGGAATTATGGAATTGTACCAAACATATGTTCACTCTTTTCCTTTGTAACTGAAGGAAATAACCACGGCGTGTTCAACAAGAGTGTTGAGGTCAACGAACATAGGTCAGGTTTTTGACAGGGCGCTCTGGATTCCACTCCTAATCTGCAGTGTCGCACTGAGTCACGCTCACATATACTGTGGTATTGTTAAGGGAGCGCAACCCCCTCCTGCTCAATGGCATTCCTCATGCATTTTCAAACCACATAACTCCGCAAGGAATTGCTCAATTTGCATAAAATAGGTCTTGAATTGGAGATCTCAATGGGTTCTAGTACTTAATGGCGCCAGAAATTCATCTTTTGTGTTGGAAAGTTTCTCGCAGACGTCGGAAATTGCGTTTCGCGCTTCCTTCAAATTTGTTGGCTGGTCACAAAATAAATAGACCTAAGGTGAGAATTTTAATCCCATTAAGTACTAGAAAAATATCGCTAAAACCAATAAATACCGAAAGAATTTGTTTATGTCGAAGCATTGAGTTGCTACACGGATTCTTGTGAGCAGTGGTCAGCGAATGCTGACTCGCTGGAATTTTGGCTGTGCGCGGTGGTGCCATCTATCTGCATGCTACAGTAGTCTGCACAAGTTCGAAAAACCGGATGAATTGTCACAATCTGCCTTTTCGCATGTGATAATAGATGGAGCAGCTGTCGCTCGTTATCTCGGAATCCTTCGTTCCGTGGTTGTGCTGTGCCTGCCAGTCACGGTTTCACGCATAGCAGGAAACCTGTCTGCGGAAAACGGAAGAGACGCAAAGAACAAGCCCTGAAAGTACCAGTAGTAGTACCAGACTCTCACGAATCAAGCAATCTTTCATCCAGAGCTAGCAGAAGCGACAGAACGCAAGATGTGTCTGCAGGAACGTCAGGAAACGGACTCTGTGTTGTTGGAAGGCCAAGCATGTGGACAATATGCACTTGTTCAACTAATTTCAACCTCTGAGAATCCACAGCCCATTCAACTGCACACTTGTTGTCATGAAGATAACGTCAGGATAACGTCAGGAACAGAAATGGATTGCGGAGCAAAATTAGACTGCAATGCAAAATGTGCTTGCTGAAGGCCGTTACAGCTACTGAGGGCCAACCAGATAGCATGTCAGATCGTATGGACGTGAACAGAGTATAGCTGTATCCAATGTGCTATCTACTGGGGCTGGGTATACTTTGAGCGGCTTTATAATGCTTAGCTCCATCCAGAGCTTGTTGACCCACGCATACCACGCAGTATGCCGATCAGGGACCCTGACCACAAGAAGAAATACAACACGCAGGAAAGGTCTTCGTAGTGCAACCATTTCGACAGATTGTGCATATTCATACTGTTGTGCATGGTATATGCACTACAATTCCCTTTCCGTCACAGCGCTCTGCATTGCTGTGCTTGCAGTTGACCCCAATGTGGCCTTCATCATGTAAACCAAGTTTTCGGACCCAGTGGCCGAAGCCTCTGCTCCGCCTGCGGTGTCATGACGAACATGAGCACATTCCCGTGGAGCGTGGACAGCGTCACACTGGGAAGACTGTACCCTAGCTGACTTATCATTATCACAGGAAACTTAATTCATGTATGTTTGTGTGTCCGTGGTGCTCCTGGTGTCCAATGGGTACTGTTTATTTTGGAAGCTTATCTCTTGTATTCATCTTTAGACTGCCCCCCGAACCCTTGTGCGAACAAACTCAGTTGAGCCACAGGTGTCTCCGATTCTCATAATCAATCTTCGTTCGTTTTTTATCTACACATATTTGAGCTCGGTATGCCGCTTAACTGAAATATGCGCATCCTGCACAACGCTGTAGTTGGTCAGCTTATTGCCCAATCCCATTTGTGCGCGTCAGTCGCATCTGTTATAGACAACACTCAAACGTTACATTGTCTTGAACTGTCCTTGTGGATTAGGACGTGCTGATTAGGGATACGTGAGTTTCAGTGAAATAACAGAGCGTTCACATGCCTGCTTAGCAAGCATGTGAACGCTGTGTTAAACGCGTGTGTTGAAACGTCTGTTGAAACGTTGTGTGTTGAAAAGAAAACTAGTTTTCTTTTCATAGGGTAAAATACTACAGGGAACGGTTACACTAATGTGCCACAGGTGACAGTTCGGTACAACAGGTACAATTTCGATGTTCTGCATTCTGTGTACTAAAACATCTGGCAGCGAACAGTTTGGCTGACAGTTAAAACATTGGTGTAGAACGTAGCCTAGAACTTGGTATAGAACTTCGTGTACGTCAGATCGCCCTTCTCCAGGTGAGGGAACGGAGGGACTTGTTGCAAGCACGATGGCCGATGGTCAGCGTCCGCGTCTCATTGGTCACAATTTGTGCACTGAGCTCACCTTAGAAATTCCAGTGCACAACTGTTAATGCATGCTACCTCGTTACAAAAGCATCTGGCTATCAAGTTATCCGGTTGTTACAAGCTTACCCTTGATGCCCACCAATGGCGACCAGCAACCTGTCCGACGCCACCGCACGCTGTACAATCCACCACAAGCACTGTACCGCTGGCACTGTGCTCGTGAAGATAACTGCCGCCGCTGTCATATGCAGCTTCATTCCCTTCTTTTTAGACTTTGTGTACATATGAGTGTCGAACTTGTTGCGTCGGTGTAAATGAGTCGACAACAGCACTGTCAACTATACTCAGACACCCATCACTGTTCAGGTGATTAGATGCCGTCGAAACTGAGAATGTAAGACCGCACTGCCGACTACACAACTTGGCTCGTCTTTACCTATCGCACTGAACCAAAAATACAGCATTATATGTGCCAGTGTCAAAGCACCGTGATATCGCAGAACAGTCCACAATAATTTTATAGGACAGTGCCCTGATAATCTGGGGCTGACGATAGTGCAGTAATTTTGCTGTTTTGCTGACGATTCCGAATACATAGAAGCACATGTGAGCTTGCCATGAATTTACTTTTTTAGCAACTTTAGCAGTACTCCGTTACTTTAAAAAAGAAGTGTCGATACCGGTATTTCGATAATTGTCACTAAAGCAACGAGTATCGGTATATCGCGGTACCATATTTCGCTAACGGGTACAACACAGCCCCCAAGGAAGTATTCAGAGTCTGACACACTTTCAGATGGTGATGGCCGGCCTACAATCGATTTTGAAACATGATCACTGTGCAACGGGGAGTATAATGGAAGCCCGCGTAATATATTTTCGTAATTTTTCGAAGCTGTAATGCGACCGCGCGCGTCGATGGCCAGTGACTGCACATTTACGATAGGGTTGGTGTGTTCTGCTAGTTTCAACTTGTCCCTGAGCATTAACATAGTTGTTCTAAACCACCTTGTGGGGCACCTCTATTGGGGGCCGTTTATGCTTGAGAACTGATAGAAAACATACGAGAGTGCGGCCCGTGGACCCCACTCACTCTGAAGGTCGTCTGCTCCCGCAGGTGCACTAGCTTGCGCAAAAGCAGACGATTCCTGTATGTTATCACGGACTTCCCCGCAGGGCGACGTTGCCGATCTTATTGTTGCCAACACAAATCGCGTCATGCTGCTGCAATCTTTATCAATTTAATTCGGTTATTTAATAACCTTGACATGCTTTGTCGGGCAAATTTGCAGTATTCCATTTTCAACAATGAGCAGTCGAATGGTACACTTCTTAAAAGGGGCAGGGGTACTAGACCGTCCCTTTCACGGGACAATGTTCCCCTCAATGCGCGTAATGAACGAGCTGTAGAACCGGCTGCTGCTTATGCGTCACTCTTTGACGGGCTGTGAAATTCAGAACGGGTGTTTGACTTGCGTCTTGCCGTATATGGTGGGGCAAAACAGACACGTTGTCTTTCTCGTACTCTCCATGCCCATATTGTTCTGTATCATCAAGATGAAATTCAGAAACCCTTTGACGGTCACTTCCACGTACAGAAGACCGGTTCTGAGCGCGCAGTGTTGCTGATGTTGTGTGTCTGTGTTCTCTTCCGTCCTGTTACATATCCATCAAGTCCGCTACATTAGGCAGCGGCGATTGCTAAGGCTAACACACCGGTCCCCGGGGCTCTCTCGGAAGCAATTAGTCGCCGCATTCAGGACGCGGTGGTCATGTCCGAAAGGTTGCAGGATATGCCTGTCATTCTCCTGCAATAACCAGAGCTACCTCTTCTCCGTAAAACGACTGGCTCACTGATATGGTGTCTGACGAAATTCGGATTCAGAGAGAGCGCCATCAGATCCTCGTATCATGCGAGAGAATTCTCCGAGCTTTCGCAAGTGGCCGTACGGGCAACGGTAGCGGCAAATTTGGTTCTGTTAATGTCGCGCAGAGCAGAATAAATGTTCCCTCAAGCACGCTTGAATACCGTGTAAGGTATAATATAATTTTTTAAAAAAAGGTAAGAAAACCCATGAAAGTAGACGCAATCACTTTTCGAATTACTTGTACATAAGACATCATTCGTGTTGCTATACATGAAAGTAGTTTTCGATTCCGCAACTGTTCGTGTATGAAGCAAGGGACGCCTGTACGAAACGTACACGGCAGATCACAATTTCATTTTTTATTGTCCTCTGGAGCTATACCGGCTGTTAAATCCACGGGCTAAATAATTCGCGGACGGATGCACCAATCTACGAACTCTCTTCCTCACAAGTATCTGTCCCATTCTGCGCACCGTGTGAATAAGTAGAGGAGCTCATTAGTTAAATAAATACAAATCCACCCCCCTCAAAAAAAAAGAAAAAAAAGAAAGAAACATAGCTTATAAAGCAGGGCCTTGTCGGCATTAAAATAGGTGCTACGCCTTTCGGGACATTCAGTGCCGCTGAAGCAGGTCATCTGTTGCAGTAATTAATTTGTTTCGGTTCACATATTATTGTCGCGGATGGTCGCAGTGAAGCGCAAAAGGAGGCTCTTCCACTTCGTACACCAATGAATTAGTCCTTATGAGCTTCACCGCGACGAGACGCGACAAAATAAATGCGTCCGAAACGTAACCGTAACAACCGAAACGTAAAGCGAAACAAATTAATTAGAGCAACAAATGACCTGCTTCGGTGGCAGATTTTTTCTCTAAAAGTTGTGAGTGCCCCCTACTCATTCAGACGGCGCACAGCCACGTAAAAAAATGTTCGCGAAATATTTATCCCGGGGATTTATCCCGGGGTTTTGTTACAATACCCTGAACGAACATTTCGTCCTTGTCTTCTAGACCCGACGCGCGACGCGTCCTGTGAGACGATACAGGGTACGTATGCTCGTTTGCTTCATGTCTACCACCAAACCATGGAACTATGTGTGACAAACTGTTCGAGATAATCTGCTTCAAACATACGACACGGAAGAATCCGCCGTTCTCCATGCTCGTTCTCCGTGCTTCTTGCGTACTGCATGGAGTCGCTGCTACTGGACCGCTCAAATTCTCGCTCTCGTTGGTCTCTGTTCCTAGCTAATGCAGACTGAGAAATAACTCGCGCCTTGTCTGCACAGAGGGCACCCCTTCCACTTGCGCTCCAACATGCTCTTTCACTCTTAAAAATGAACTTCAATGGACCTAAAAGTAAGGAGAAATGGGCTACCATGTTGGGGAAGAAGCCCCGCATAATTTACGCTGGCGAAATACGTCCATCTCTTGGCGTTATGACGACGGAAATATGTCGGCAAGCGGCAAAACGACATGTAAACAAAGTCACATGACCTCAAAGTGACGTTTCCTACGACGTGCGACCAGGACAAGAATGCAGTTTTCCCAAAAGCGCCCGCTTGAGGGTAGTTACAACAATGGCGGGTTTGCGTCAAACCCTGTGGTTACGCCCATTGGCCGTGTTGCACCTAGACGCAATTGGGCCTCGTTCATGCCCACACTACTTCGTTTGTCGATCTCTTCCGCAAACTGACTACGCCAAAGACTATGTCAATAAGCCGTTCCGCAAATTATTGTGATTTTGCTACCATCTTTGTCGTAATACAAACACGGCGACATGCAGTATCTCGGCGGCCGCGCTTCACGAAATAGCCGCACAGTGGCTTCCTTTGTTCTACATTGATTCAACCGTATTGGCAATTACTTCGGTATACCGCGAAGATAAACTAGAAGACACAATTACAGTGACCTCCTCTAAGGCCGTAACATGTTGAACATGAGAGAACTGATGTTCTGAGGCTGGAACAACATAGAAAGGACAAATCCATCGTTACATGTTGTGCGTCTGAACTCAAGAAAAAAATAAAATAAAACGTCAATCCTTGTGATTGTCTGTTGAGGCTGAGATAACCCGTGTTTCCTTTATGGCTTCAGTTACTGTTCCCTGAATTCTGTTTCAGTTTTTTGTAATAACAAATACAGATCCTGGAAGCCGCAAGAACAAATTTCCAAAATTGTGATATTCTATTTGACCGATATAAAACTGTATCCACGCTTGTATGCGACACGCATCGAGGAGAATATCGTGCGAGTATGGAAGGCCAACAAAACCAGAGAGCGGCTCATTCATGGCGGACGGTGTGACACTGATGTTGTTCTACTTACGACGCATGCTCTGTTTTTCATGAGCTTACAACTGCACATTTGTGTGCCGGTTTGTGCGGTGCCACATACCGCTTCAATGTACACTGACCGCAACACTTTTCTTTCAGCGAAGCACGTGGATGCTGCTACCACGACAAATGAGGGTAAGTACGCTAGATTGCTTCTCTCGCAAAACGGTGTGAGCATACGAGGAAAGCACTATTTTTTTTTTCAGGTGTCGCCAGAGACAGGAAGTAAAAAGCGTGGTAAGCAGGACTTCATTCCACTGGGGTCAGGAGCTGAGCTTTGCCGTATAACACACCCTTAGTGTCTCATAAGCAGGGTTGTTAAAGTTACTTTTCAAAAGTAACTAAGTTACAGTTACAGATACTCAGCTTCAAAAGTAATTAAGTTACAGACAGAAAAAAATACTGAGATACAGTTATAAATACTTTGGAAAAGTATCCGACTACGGGTGGAGTTACTTTTTGCAATTCTGTACGCAGACCATATCTTTCGCCTTTGGCTCATGATAGGTGTCACTCTAGAGCCACAGAGACAACTCTTCTTGGGTAATCGTACATAATTGCAGGCAAAACATTGAAAGGAACGTCTAAACTGGGGGTAACCGAGACAGGGACAGGTGAGACGCTCAGAAACTTCGTCTTCGGCTCACAGCGGAGACACTTCAGCTCAAGATTCCCGTTCTCCTTCGTTCTGATGACTTTAAAGTGCTCTCGATATTGTGGCCACGGTACCTCTGACAGAACGGAGGCACCTTTGCTCGGGCTACTCGCAGTTACAGCCTCACAGACGGCGTCCGCGCCCGAGGTGGCGTCGGCGCCTTCAAACTCGGCCATTCTCTTCACTACCGCTCAGAATCTCACTTGCGAGTGCGAGGGCGTGAGCACGTGCAGGAAGGGCGAGGAGGAGTGGAGCTCGTGCCTGGTGTCGGCTTGGGAGCCTCGACGAGTTTCTGCTGCTTCTCATGCGCATGGAGGATCCCTAGTGTCGGCGCACCCTTTGCGCCACCTCCTTCTCGGCGACGGTGTTGCGTCGTTTTTACTCAAAAAATACTCAAAAAGACAGATACAAGTTATTGAAAAAGTAATGAAGTTACAGTTAGAAGTACGTGTTTGAAAATGTATCTAATATTTCCTCAAGATACATAAAAAGTATCTAAGTACGCGCACTCAGATACTTTTACTCAGTTACTTAACAACCCTGCTTACAAGTGTCACAAAAAGGCGTGCGTCTCCCATTTTCAACAAGTCAGCGGAGAGAAGGATGTCACTCGGATTTGTAGTTGGCTAGGAGTGTGTTATTTGGTGGTGTTCATTTTTATGAGTGAAGGGTAAGGTGGTGCAAGGCGAGACAAATTTGCGATCGAACGCGAAATTTTAATTTTCCTAACTAGACATGGACACGTTCTGAGTGGTCTAGAACTTCTGACCTGCAAAAGCAGAACAGACGAAGCGGTCTAAAATACGCACACAACAAGAAATTCAATGTAAATAAACAATACAATGTCAATATCAATACACTGTCAATACAATACAATACAATGCCATTGTCATTGCCATTGTGTCATCTCCCCCAAACCTCGGGGGAAGATGAGACACGCCCTGGTAACCCAAGCAGTTAAGCCCGTGGGCCCCTACACAACCCTTCCTGATGAACAACCTCACGTGATGTGCAATAAAAGCATACAGTACCCGGTGCTATTTTGCCCCGCCGTCCTTTGCAAACAAGACACTGCCAGTCTGTGTCGCTGGTCGGTCGCTTCTGTGTGGCACTCCTGCTTTGCGCAAGATGTATTTGAAAACAGGAAAATCTTCTGGAAAATGCCGAGTCAATATGATAAAAAAAAAGAAATCGTTTAGGAACAAGCAAAAAGCCACCTAATAGTTGACTTAACCGTCTCTGAATTGCATTAAATTTAATTTGCATTCAATTAAAATAACGCTAAATGGTCCCGTGTTGCCTGTTGCATATTATCGGATGCCTAAATTTTTCTGTTCGACACAGAATAACCCATATTCTGCATATATCTAGATAAATGTAAATGTACTACATTCGTGTAAGTGGCCGGGGCCCATCCGAGTAAAATGATGTCACGCGGACCTGCTCTGGCCTTGGCGGTATAACTTTTGCCCACTTTCCCCCCCTTATACTTCCGAAAATCTTACTCTGTACGTTCTGTTCTGTTCTTTCAGGATCTGGCTTTTGATACTGCTTTTAATCAGCGCAGGAGTAATTTGTGAGTATTTACTAGAGGCCCAGTAAGAATCTGTCCACTTACACTCGGTTTTTGATTTCTTGAGAGGAACTTGCTGTGCGTCTCATATACTTTGTGCGACTACTAGCTATGCGGCCACTACTAGTTGTACAAGCTATGCGGCGCATTGTCGGTAGAAAAAAGGCCCGTTGTCGACCATTTTGAAGAGGTGTCCCCACTATATCCCGTGTAATCACACGGTGTCGGTGGTGTGTCTACACGGGGTGATGTGAAACCAGTGTCGGTTTCGCCAAGACGGGCTAAAAAAGTGCAGTCTTGCAAATTCCTGGCGTTCGGCGTGCCACCTGAACATGCGACACTGCTACGCCAATCGAACACTAACTCCTCTGGACCTGGCAAAACAAGTGGCCACGCATTTTCAACCACCCGTAGTGCCCATATATCAGTGTATTTACCATACAGGGTGTTTCATTTAAATCCCTGGTCTGAATAATCCGCGAACGGGTGCGACAGTTCAACTCTGTACCGCCTACAGGCTGCGTACTGTCGGAATGAGTGCCATGAGTGCTCGTTAATTAATACAAAATTTAAACTCGTGAAAAAACAGGGCTCCATTTGGCACTGAAATTGGTATTACACGTTTACGTATTTTCATTTTCTTCGTTTGCTTTTCACGAAACTCATTATTATTAAACGAGCGCCTCTCGCTCATTCACACTTGACTCAGCTTGCAGGCAGTCTGGAAGAGGTACTTGTAAAGAAAGGTTCTTCGATTGTTGCACCCGTTCGCGAATTAAAGGGACGGTAATGAATTAAGGGACGGTAAATGACTTTTCGAGGGCAATTGCTGACAGACACACGACAGGAGGTTCCAAAGCCAGCCCACAGAGTGATAGTAGAAAAAGAAGCAGTTCCTAAAATAGGGAAAGCACTATCCCAGCGAAAGTCACACTCGATAAGCCATGCCCCTGGTCTTCCTTTCTCCGATGCTGCGGTGGGTTGGGTTTCGAACCTCCTTTCGTCGGACCGACAAAGATTGCGCTGAAAAATTCACTTTGCGCTGTCCTGTGGGAGCTCCGTAGAGCATGATGTTCGGGTATATTTTTTCCGGATGGCTAGCTCCTGAATATCACTGTCAATTATCATTAATCTGTGTATTAATCTGTAAATGAGACACACTCTTCACATTGGTGGGGTAAAAAGTGGCAAATTTCAGACTTGAGCTCGCAAAAATTTACATAATTAAATTTACGTTATACGACACTCACATCAGGAGGTGGCAAAAACCCAGTAAAAACAAATATTGTTGGCTGCATGACTCTGTGTTGCAGTTTTTTTTAAATTATAATTCAATGATACGTTTTCTGCGACACCCTCTATATTGACGGGCACAGATATAGCAACCTAAATTCGCAAAGTTCACACCTGTTTATTTTCTTCCTGCATATTGCTGATGTGATGTGATGTTCAAGCAAGACGACCTGATGTTCAAGCAAGGAGGCCACTGGCTTTAAGTTCCCATAAGCCCTTGCGTGCCACAGGTGGCGCTTGCGATCCCAATGAAGGCTTCTGAGGGATCTCAGGCGGTTGCTATTTTGTGGTCTATTTTTGAAGCATGATGTGGGCAAGCTAACGCTTGTCCCATCCTACAGTTGGCGATACAAGACGACCTTGTTGACAGGACAACACGACAGGTTGCTCTGAGTCTGCAACTTGAACATCATTATGGCTACCCGATACCAGCTACACCATTTCTACGCAGTTGGTTGTGCTGTGGACATACAATACAACCGCAACCTTTATAATCAACATGCTAGCTTGACACTGCTGGCAGCGAATCATGAACACACTGGTGTAACATAAGCAAAAATAAGGCAGACCGCTGTTCCATCTTGTACATTTCCACATCTTGTATATTCAACGTGCTGAACATGTTAGCATGCAAAAGCTGACAATGAACCAAGATATGAGCCAGTATAGGATCATGAACACACCGGTGTGATCCATGCAAAAATAAGGTAGGCGAACAAGTTGCAAACCACCTGCCACAAGAGCACAAGCTCACACACACAGGCTCTTACGCATTTGTCAAAGTTATATCTTTTATACTAACATGCTGGACATGTTCGTGTCTTCCCAATTCGCCTATTCCCATTTCTGCTAATGCGTTTTAGCGGATTATCTCGCAATCCCATAAGAGGTTCACCAACTTCCAACTAAAGGGGGTCCCATTTGGCCCATTTGGCATTATGCTGAGTCACTTGCACATCGCCCACTGATCAGTGTCACGTGATGAAAGGTGGTGGTCCACTGGAGTGATGCCAAAAGCCACTTTCGCATCTTCACATAACTTTACAACCTCACTGGCTCTATCCAAGCATAGTATTGCGTGTAATACATTTTTTTGCACTTCCTGAAAAGTAAATGCAAGAAATTTTGTCGGAAAGTCAAACTTGATTACGCATCCGCAACTTGCCGCCCTTTGCTGGTGTTATTCAAGTGTGCTGTCAAAAGTCACTTTACCTGTTTCAGGTAAACCTCTTGCAGGTTTGCCTGTTATAGTTTGTTTCTGCGTGCTTAATTCATGCGGTCTGCTACAGGTCACGTGCACAGGGACCACGCCACGACCATTTGGTTGGTCACGGTGTATCGTTGGCCATGCCCGTCGTATTCCCTCCTCTCAAGTTTTCTTTATTTTTCTGAAGTTACCAAAAACCCAAAAACCTGAGAGAACTGATGTTCTGAGGCTGGAACAACATAGAAGGGAGAAATACATACAAAGCCTCAAATTGCTTAAGAAATTAACGATGAAGATGAAAGTCACTGAAAAGGTTAGCCACCTGTAGGACTTGAACCTACAGGGCTAACCTTTTCAGTGACTTTCATATTTCACCCAAAAACCTGTCTCTTTCCTTTCATTCCAAGTCCAATTCCTTGAGTCCTCACGAGACCCAGTGTCCCTGCTAGTGATTCTCCAAAGTGGTAGCAGGACCCTTTCCGTGTCCAGTCTATATGGAAACTTATCCCTTTTTTACGTTGAATCTATTATATCTATTATATTCTCGATAATTATTTATTTGGTTTTATTAGTGGTATTGCAGACGCTTTCGTTTGCAAATGTAAAGGGACCTTGTTTCGTACAACGTAAGGTCGTCGTCGGACGACCCCATTCATTTCTTGCACACGTCACTGTAGGAGCGGGGCATGTAAATAGCGGCCACTTGTCGATAGTACCGTTTCGCCTTATGAAAGTGCACCCGCAGCCCTCTTTTTGCCTAACGCACTCATCCCTCCCGCATCCTTAGTCCGATAATACGGATTAGCGAAATGGAAATAGGCGAAATGGCATGTAACCGACATGTTACCACTCAACCCCTGACACCGAATTCAAATGTGAGCTAGTATGGGCTCATCACTGACGTGACATGAGCGGTTCCTGTCTTACGTTGAGAAACGTTCAAGAAACGTAACTTGAGGAATGCACATAAATAAATACATCAATGATGATAAGGCCTTATTCTACGCAGAGGCATGATCTTTGATGCGTACTTATGGGATGGCATTGAAAGGGGCTTTTTCAACGTAGATCAGCCTCTCCTTGATTTTCACATTTGCTGCAGGTGCAATGACATGGAAGGAATGCCTTCGCTTATCACTTTGACAACCTCCTGCCACTTGTTCGAATGGATACTGAGAGTAGCTGCCTTCAGAAGGGTATCCTAGTCGCGATGCTTACGACCAAGTGCCCAAGCCCTGAAATTTTGCATGGTGTACCATTGCACACACATGTTTGCATGCAAACAAAAAACTGTGCAACAAAGGTACACCTTTACAGCCTGTGTACGTGACGGTAGGGCGAATTGTGCGGACAACACATCGCCTATTCCCTTAGACAAAGATATCCCCATTCTATAGACAATAGTGTAAGTTGAGAATCTCATGCCGGTTATCGTTCGATCCAGCCGCTGTATCAAAGAAACGAAGCGCAGCAGACACTGTTCCCGACGTGCGCAAAAATCGGGGAAGAGCGCATGTTTTGTGATGCAGCGTCATCCGGCGTCGTCACTGTCTACAGCCATAGAGTATATGTGCTCGTAAGCCTCTTGCGGCGAGCGGTGGCTACAGACACACCTGCAACGTTTGTACAATTTAGAATTCAGAAGCGGTGTCACGATCAGGATCAGGAAACGCATAAAAGTGCGCATTTGTCGATGGGTTAATCATTCATTTCCACTGGCTGGCCATCGTTGTTGTGGCCATCGTTAAGGTCATCGACGTCTCCTAATTCAATCGGCCTGATCTTCACCGCTCAGTGATATGGACCTGTCACTACCGCCAAATTCGCTGTCAGACATTGCGACGTGGCGCATGGCAACTTCCAATCGCAAACAACACTTTCGTTATTCGGTCGCCCCAACCTTCCACCGTGGTCACCGTATAACGATGTCAATCCCGTCGTTGCATGAGAGGGAGTTAATCGAGCTGCAGCTTCCAGCGTCTGCTATTACGGCATATTTCTGTACATTTTTCGAAAACCACGTCGTTGTTTTGGATGCAACTTTCGCGACTATGTTCCTGTAGCACCCGTGATATAGCTTCCGCTAAGTTTCGGAATCAGTCGATCTGTGCGAGACCATCCCTCAACTGGAACATCCTTTATAGCACGCTCGTAGCCAGTCATCCGGGTGCGGGGGGTTGTAGCCATTTTCGTGGCTTCTTTGTGCAGGGAAACCCTGTTGCACGGTCCCAGCAAGCTCAACGCAGCCTATAGTGTGGAATGCGTTGTATTGATTCCACGAATTATTTTTTTCACTCTTTCAGTCTTGATCATTGTTCGGGATGAGCGTGCACCGATCAACAGTAAGTATTATTTACTACAGGGACCCGATAACGCTCGGAATGTTCGCAGAAGAACACGTAGTGAATCACGAGCCGAAGTGATGCGCAGTTAACGCGCGTTATGGAATAACATGTTGAAGATGAGGCCCCAGGGCGTTCGTTTCTTTCTTCCTCCCTTAAAGCTGTGAAGGGTACACGGAGGGAGTGTTCGGCGGCATCAGAGGGATCGAGATCCTTTCGAAGAGAGCGTAAAACTACAACATTGCAATTCGCCTTCACTTTCAAAATCTGGGAGAAAAGCGCAGATTGCCTCCTGTTCCGCTTGCGCCCCTATTCAAACAATTTTTTTTAGGTATTTCGTCGTAGAGTAGTGACATATTCTCTCCGTAAGGATGTCCTCCTGACAGCAAGTAATACGTGAAAACGAGCACACTGTAGCTTTGCCTCTATGCGTAAGCTAATGTCTTACTAGAGGTTACTAATGACCTTCTCATCGACTTCTCTGAGCTGCCAAAGATTTGCAGCCGAGTGCAACTGCCAAAACCGGGGTTGCTGGTAACATTCCGAACTTGTTGCTTGCACTGTTTGCAAGTAATTCGTAGCGATCTATATTTATTGCTCTGCTTTTGGGATGACTTTATTTGGGCACTTTTGCATTAATGCATTATGCCTTAATTAATTGATTAATACTTAAGGGGTGTACATCATACACCTGTTTTCAACCAGCCCTCACGATGTCATTCTGTATTACTGGCCAGTGTTCCCGTATTGTCAATCTACATCGACGAATTCTTCACGAGACTGGTTGCGAATGATGTCAGACAACCAATGAAAAACGAACGCTTTGTGGGCGAGACTTCTCTTAGTATAGATGCATGATGATGAGGTGATGAAGATATCGGTGCTCTGCTCGCGGAAAGACACTATAACTGCTTTGGGGAGTTTGTTGGACGTGTGCGCAGTATTTCGCGTTCAGCGCGTTTGCTGTGAAACCGGGTGTTATTTTGTCACCAAACCAGAAGCGGTGAAAACTGCATGTTTACAATTCAGAGAGCAACACTGAAGCTTCAGTTGAATAGCATGCCACTGAGTCTCGCATTAGGCCCTTTCTCTAACACATCTAATATGTCTGCAATCATTTTACAAGTCGTTGTCGTTCATCCACCTGCTTGAGCTCCTCTAGCCCCAGTGACTTTTGAATAAGTGCAGAATAGTAGAACCTAAATAGCGTGTTGTCGAATGAGTGAACTGCTATCCCCGCCTCCTATATGTGTAGTGTCATGTGTGCGTATGTCACACATATTGAAGTAGTGTATGGCAATTTCATATTACTGCGTATTACAACCTGAAGTCTTCGAGGTAAGAATAGGGTAAATATTAAACATGTGCTATAAATTCCGGAAGACCTTCCTGTCTGCTAAATTCGGAAGCAGGTTCATTTACTCGAACTAGCTATGTACCGATTTAGCACAAACAGTGATGCAACTGCATTTCCTGCCAAACAGGTTAGTGTGCACCCTACAAACGTCTCAGCGAGGTCAATTTCACCCAAAAGAGGCATCCCTCAATTCGGGTTGCCAATTCGAGGAAGAATCCGTTCAGCCGTTAAACATTAGGATCAATGCAAACCGCAAAGTTCTACTGCTGATGTAACGCCTTGTTAGTCGACAGCAGGCAAACGCACGAACCGTATGTGAAACAAGGGAAAGGGTGTAGGGTTCTCCATGAACCTTATGTATTTCCTGGCTGTTGCTCTTCTTCGATGCATTTGTGCATCTTTTTTACGTGTGATAATTCCTAAAATGTATTCGTTCTTTCTTTAGCCCCGGCAAGTACAGGCAAGTACACCTGATGTCAATCTCGTTGTATTCAGGGGCGTCAGATGTGGTCTGCTTTATAGCATTTATATGATAAGGCTACATGCCGCGTTTGGAGTCAGTGCCGTGTTAGTGACTTATACGATCGCGTGTTGACGTAAACTCCCGATAGCACCTTGGGGCACTATCGCGAAGACGTCGCGAAAAGTCTTCTGAAATGGGTTTCTTTAGTGCGCTTCATTGCGAGCTTAGCAAGTAAGTGCACTGGCCATCGTTGCAACAAGCCTTAAACAATGTTCATCTCTACCTTTCGCGACTTGGAATGGACCTTTCGCCCGAAAAGTGCGTAGAGTTCCCTTTCCCTATCCATAATTTCACTCTTTGGGTGGGTGCAAAAAAATTCGAGCCTGTGCGTTCCCATCACTTCCTTGGTGTAGCACTGGACTCGAACCTGCGCTGGGCTCGCCACATTAAGCACCTTGAAACGAAAGTGCAGCGATGGCTTCGTGGAATACAAGATCTTTCTGGCTTGGGCTGGAACTGTGATCAACGCTCACTTCTAGCCGTTCACGCGGCTTTGGTGAGGGCGACTGTGCTTTACAGCCTCCCTCTCTTGCACAGAGTGTCTACAACATCATTAAATATCCTTCGGACCCTATTCGCCCGAAGCCTTCGTCGCTGCCTTTGAGTTCCAAGAATGGCTGAAACAAGCAAGCCCTACCTGAAGCTGGTGAACTCCCGGTGGAGGTCCTCCATGAGCGGGAAACGGCTCGACAATTCCTACGTTTGCGTGCGCACATACCCCGTCACCCACTCTTCAGGAAAATTTGATACCGTCCTGAAAGTGATTTCCATCGCGTCGCGCAGAGGACACGCTAGGCTCTCAGTGATTTCATATCTAAGGACGTCACATCGTCGACCGCACACTGGTCCCTGCCTGTGCCACCCACCTTAGCACGTCTTCCGGACCTCCGGGACCGCAGAGACAAGGTTCCCCCTCAAGTCCTTCGAGCCCAGCTATATACTGTCGCATAGACGCAAAGCTTTCTACCTCTGCCGCCGCATACACCGATGGCGCATCTAAAATGGCAAGTCCGCGTCGGCGTTCGTCGCCCCATCCGAAGCCGTAGTTGACGGTTGTCGCCTTTCGCATGAACCCTCATCCACAGCTGTGGAACTTTATGCCACACTCTTCTTTCTGCAGCACATCGTTCAATTTACCGCACGGAATTGGGTGGTATTCACTGACTCAACATCTGCCCTGCAAGCAATTGAAAATTCTGGCATCCGAGGTTCCTCCGCACCGTTGGTTATGGATGTGTTAATGGCTTACAAACTCGTCTACGAGGCAGGGCACAGGCTCGTTCTCCATGGGTTCCAGTTCATTGCAGTGTCGAAGGCAATGAACAGGCTGACAGTACCGCTGAAGCAGCTCTCTCGTCTCGGACACAGACGCGGACTGCTGAGAGGAGATCGCCGGTCCGTGCTTCGTCGCCTCGTGACTCCTCTGGCTACTCCCCAGCGGACCGCTGACATCCCCCCCCCCCCGCCATGCTGAGCAGAGTTGATCCAGCGCTCGCTTTCCGCATGTCTGCACATATCCCTCGTCAAGATGACACATTAGTTCATGAAATGTTGAACATGAGAGTGGCTTTCATCTTTGATCATCGAATGTGCCTCGATGTGGCCTTCACAGCACCGCTTGAGACAAGTTGCCTCTTCCCACGGCAAGCACTGCGCTGCTGTTGAAGATCTAGAGCACATTTTTCTCCATTCCCCACTCTACCAACCTTCCCGAACCTACCATAACGAGCTCGACTCCTGCCCCCTCTCTCTCACGAAATTGCTTGGTCCTGGCCACATCCAGCGCTCTAACGCTCTGCCCTCAAGGCTCTTCCCTAAGAAACATTGTCATGCCTGAGATATCGGACGGTTATCACACCGGGACTGGCAGGACGTCCACGGGAGGGCGAAATCGGTCCTCTGGGTACCCCCCCCCCCCCCAATTGGTTAAAATGGGACTCTCACATGTCCGTACGATAAATTTTTGGTTGTTCCTAGGAGGTCATCAAGGACCGATGTAGGAGAGTGTGATGACACAGCAGAGACATAGTCTAGCATCGTTTTATTTTACCTCATTTCCTTTCATCAGAAACCATAACGTGGTGCGTTGCTACCTATACGGCAATGCTTTTCCCGCGAGATATGTAGCCGGAAGAATAGTAACAGTCGTCGTAATGTGGCTCGATTCTATCGTTAAAAGGTTTCCAGTGCAGTAGTAGAGAACATAACGCTTCTAGCAGCTTCAAAAGTTTTGCGAACGTCTGTCTTATGTCCATCCCCAGACGAGGAACAGGGAACCGTTAGAGAACCATATGTGATTGTCATGTGGCATCATACGTATTGTTCACACAACAGCCTCTCGAGTCGCTCAAGGAATAGAATGGACACGCGATTGTACCCAGTAATGGTCGTGCATTGCGAGGAATTAGCTGCGTAATGCGGTCTGGGTGGGCGGGCTTACGGTGACATGTTGTTGTTGAATATGGGTTTAGGAGCCAAGTCAAGAGCTGCTTGCGGGCCCGACTCCAAGGAAGCAAAGTTGTTAGTGTAGTGTATTGTCAATTGCTAGTTGCCCGCAACTTTCGACCGAAGGTTAAGTTCATAATTTTGAAAAGTTGCAGCAAACTGCTAGATATACTTGCCAGTGCACATTTGAGGCCGATGCGATCGGTTTGTTTGTCATCAACGCAACTTAAAGACAATCACAATTTCGACCAGATAAAATCACCGGCGATCCTGCAAAGGCAGCTAAGCGGCCATCATGTGCAGGGGTGGATCTAGGATTTTCCCGTGGGTGGGTCCGCTATGGACAAGTGCCACGTGCGTACTGGGATTTGCCCATTGAACAGCATCTTCAAGTCTGGGATTTGGAGGGTGTAGACCCCTAGACACCCCTAGATCCCCGCCTGGTCATATGATTGGGAGACATAAGCCAAATGGATCCTTCAGGTGGACTGAAATCGATTGATTGTTCTTCCGCAGGAACGAGTACTACCACAGAAGACGACTACCTGACTAAGTCGCACGGTAAGTGCTTCAGGCATTGTTCCTGGACGTACCGACCTGCAGAGGGGATGGGGGTACGCAGTGGCATCGGAACTATTTTTCTACTAAGGGAGCGGGGAAAAAAAAAGTTGCAGTAAACTGCTAGATATACTTGGCAGTGGACATTTGAGGGCGATGTGGTCGGTTTGTTTGTAATCAAAGCAATACTTAAACGAAACTTAAAGACAATCACAATCACGACCAGATAAAATCACCGGCGATCCTTGCAAAGGCAGCTAAGCGGCCATCATGTGCAGGGGCGGATCTAGGATTTTCCCATGGGTGGGTCCGCTATGGACAAGTGCCACGTGCGTACTGGGATTTGCCCATTGAACCGCATCTTCAAGTCTGGGATTTGGAGGGTGTAGACCCCTAGACACCCCTAGATCCGCGGCTGGTCATATGATCGGGAGACATAAGCCAAATGGATCCTTCAGGTGGACTGAAATCGATTGATTGTTCTTCCGCAGAGCTCAGCAGCGACGAAGGAACACCAACGACGACCTCAAGCATGCAAACAACGACGAAAAGCACTCCAACAGCTACAACGCAGGGTAAGTGGTTCAGGCATTGATCCTGGGCGTACCGACCTGCAAAGGGGATGGGGGGTACCGGTACGAGCATTTGTAGAAATTTCAGAGATAGGGGCGTTACTGCGGTGCGCTGCTACCTATACGGCAATGATTTCGCGCGAGATGTGTAGCCGGAATAGTAACAGTCGTGGTAACGTGGCTCGATCGTTGGGTTCGCAGTGCAGTGTTAGAGAACATAATGCTTAGAGCAGTTTCCAAAAGTTCCTGCGAGCGTCCATCCCCAAAATCAGGAGCGAGGATACCTTGGAGGCCGTCCGATAGGGACCTTTATTCGATTGTTGTGCGGCATGATGTGTATTGTCTACAGAATAGCCTCAGAGCGGCAATACCCTGAGGAGCAAATATTATGCTTTCAGGTACGTATGAAGATAATATACCTTGAATTCTACCATAAGCATCATCATCATCGTCATTTATTTTCCTTGAGCCCTCATGCATGCAATACAGGGGTGGTAGTACACAAATTGAAAAGGTGTTCCAGGCAAATTACGACATGTGCATAATTGTACAGCACACCTGAACTAACATTGCAGAAGTAATGTGTATGAATATGTCAGTGAGCAGATACTATAAACATAATTTACGTATCTTTTGTAGATATTTCACAAACAAGGAAATAGATCAACGAACGCTATTAGCCGCGAGAACGCGGGCTTTTTCTGTGGGCTTTTTCCAGTCAAGGATATTTCTGTCCGGGTTGCCGATGCGGACTCAACAATGGAAGACTCAGCAGAAGGAGCATGAAATGTATGTCTACGCGGTAGCCGCGGCACATCACGACCGCAGGACGTGAAATCAAACGAAAATCTGGAACTATATTCCCCGGGGCTGGAAGCGGACATCGTCTGATCCTCAATCCTTTGCCTCTTGCAATTAAACCTAGCTTTCCTGACGCGGTCTGGGGCTCAGCAAGAGCCTATCGTAGTAAGCTAGCACTGCAACGAGGACTGACAGGGGAGAATAAAAACAAAAACAAATACTGTGCTAGACTTCCAACAACATATTTTATTGACTCCGAAACATGTTCCTTTTATGAATGCCTCCATTGTAATCATCCACGTGTCACATTCCAGTCTACACATCAAATCCCTTTGTCCCACTTCTCCAGGAACATTACCTCTTTATCAAATAACGTCACGGATGCCTGGCTGACGCATAGTGACCCCGTGACGTTAGTCGTTGTTGGAAGTCTAGCGCAGTGTTTGTCTTCTCCCCTGTTAGTCCTCGTTGCAGTGCTAGCTTACTACGATGGATCCATACCAAATAGCAAAATATAGCAAATTCTAAAAACACTCTACGCTCAAGAAACTTAAAATAAAACTCGTCACTCAGGCTTCTCCACAAGATGCACAAAAATGATCTCTGCTCCTTAAAATCACAATCGCCAGCTACCCAACAAGTTGTACAAATCCTTAAACTCAAAATTGCTACGCAGGCAACCTAACTGAACCATTTTTACGTCAGTCTCGTCAACTTCACTTAGCTGCAGGGGTGGGGAAGTCCGAATATTCTTCGAAGAGGCCTGAGACGTCTTCTTGTCGGCTGGGTATCTTCTGGAATTTTTCTCGACGTCACAGCGTGGCACACAACACGTGCACACGTCCCAAAAATAATCTAACTGCACTGTACTGCAACCTGCACTTGACACTTCAGGCCGATTGTGGTGCCAACACCGCTGCTATTGCCGCCTCCACTATTCCCAAACTTCCCCGGCGGACAGACCGCTGCTATCCCCCTCGCGTTTACATTCTGCCGTCTTCTAGACCAACCACGGGGCGAGTCTCTCAAGTTCATCCAACAATCCTTTATAAAACCCCGTTGAACGCAGGGGCGGATCCAGGGGGGGGGGGGGGGGCGCCCCCCCCCCGAGACATACCTCTACCCCCCATTCCGGCAGATTTTCCTGCCGCACGCTCTGTTTTCCGCACACGCCGCACGGTGGCGTTCCTCTACAGCTTGCTAAGCTTCGCAACATGTAGATCATAAATAAAGTTCTGGTGTGAAATGAAAGCGCAGCAGCTCGCCGTCTTACATGGCGACCCCCCCTTCTCTCTTTTTTATGTGCCCCCCCCCCCCAGGATCTTCCCTGGATCCGCCCCCGGTTGAACGGGGCTCTCACAAGCCACTCCACCGAACATCCCTCTTTTCTTCGGCAGGAAAAAGTCACGACTCCACTGTCGCAAAACTCAACTATGGGCGCTTTACGTAAAACAACAACAACAATAATTTATTTGTAGTAGAGTAGCGCGGAAAACACACAGACACAGAAGAGAACAAACTGGAGCTTTCTTTCAACACTTGGAAAAATGTACATGAACACATAAGGCCACACAGAACCCACAAAAACCTGCCGTCACACTTCGTTCCGCCGGAGAAATGAGACTTGTCTATCATGAAATGATATCTCCTTTCCGGATAGGTTGGTCGACGTCGTCGCCACACATTCATCACCGAACTTATCAATTGCGTTTACCTCCACTATCTCCCGTGTCAATCGACAAGAAGACCTTGACACGCAGATCGTGTCTGAAAACCTCGGTGCACACCCACATGACTCGCACTGGAGTGCCAACAATCCTTCTCTTTTGTTGTCCACATTATAGGAATGCTCTTTTAGTATTTCATTGACGTAATACTTCCCGCACGACAGCGGGATCTTATAGACTACATTTGTTGTACACTGTAATGGCGGGTTCCTATGCTTATTAGTACACGTACCAACAACAGCATCATCGACATTCTTCATCCCGGACAATTTTCTCAACTTATCTTGAGTTGAAAAAATCACATCCACATCCCATCGCACGGAGAGCACGGACCTCACATACATTTTTCAAGCGGCGCAAGAATACGAGACACAATGACACATGTAACCGCCGCCCCACCGAACATCAAGCACTTCATACTCCACGTAGGGACGAACGACAAAGGGACATCAAATGGTCGACAGCACAACACCTCATCCAGGAATTCGAAGCACTAGTGTCCTCCATCACAAATAACAGACCAGGTGCTGAGATAGTACTGTGGCGGCCCGTGGACGACGATGAAGACGTGCTTCCGCCATGACCATCTGCCCGCCGGGACATTCCATCATCGCCGGTCAGGACTCGTGTGGAGGAAGACCATCGTCCTCAACATTTGGTGACAGGAATAAAGAACACCACTTTCGCCGTAATTCGGCCCCTCCCCATCCCAAATTTTCCCACGACCAGCGAATCAGTCCGGAAGCAGTCACTGAAGGCACGGTGCATAGTTCCTCCGATGACTCGCTAGGCGGTGACGCTCTTCGCTCAGCATTCAAGACCTGGCATATCACGAGGCTGCTCCCGCACCACATCACTCTCACCACGCCATACTCACTCTCACTGCGTCACGCCGCCTCACGCTTCGCGACGATCCTCCTCGGGCATACACCAGCGGCATGTTCCCGAGCCACACGCTGCTGTACCGGTCGCGGTACGCCGCTGTCGACCGCACCACCTGCATCCCCTACGCTAGCGGTCCAGGAACCCAGCCCGCGCTGTCTTCTCGCCCTGCCTTCCACAATAGTTCTGATCTTCGACAACCCAGTAGCCAACCACCTTATAGCAGGCAAGAGGCCCCGAGACCACAATTCCACCGGGGACACGAACGGAGGCCACAATGAGTCCTACTCCCGGTCTCTCCGTGCTCCAAGACGGTCCTCCCCGGCAATTCACAGGCGACAACCATCAGAGCTAACCGCTCACGTACCGGCCGCGATACTGTCGCCCTCTCACCCATGCCACTGCGACCCGCCCTCGGAGACCCGCTGAGCGCTTGCTCGCGCCATTCATTTCGCTCCTACTACACATGAACAAAACTCCCATCCGTCCCTGTTCCACGTGTCGCCCTTCTTCCTCCTCTTCACGTATCGACGCGGACCTCAACCGCTAGATCTACACCGCTCCGCGTTTGAGGGGGGTAGTAATGTGGCGGCCCGTGGACGACGATGAAGACTTGCTTACGCTGGCGCGCGCCGCTGCACGCAGTTCTACCGGCACCGTCCTAGCGTAAGGCCACGACCATCTGCTCGCTGAGATCATCACCGGTTAGGACTCGTGTGGAGGAAAACCATCGTCCTCTACAGTACTGACAGCGACACTTCCCCGACGACAGAACAAACACGAGCACACACACACACCAGGACACACGACTATAAGAGTTCAACAGGAAGGAACACGCTGTCAACAACCACCTCGTCCACATGCGTCAGGCACACGCCAACGTTATGGTTTTCACGCACGCAGCTTTCGCTCGGGACTGCATCCACCCAAACCACGCAGGCGTACGAGCTATGGCACACAACTTCACTAATGGTCCATAGATTCCGTCCTGCACTGACAAACGCTCTAACACAACATCCTCAACCAGCTCACACTTTAAGTGCCAGCACCGCAAACCCCCAGAACACACGATGGCATCAAAGGGACCACAACGACCACTGCACCCACGCATATACACACAGCAAACGACAACACTCTAACAACCCGCACAAACTGACACGGAAGACGACAAGCACGCTAACACAGACAAATTACATCGAGGAACACAGCGAGTCTCCACAGCCACCGACCCCACACTCTTAGCTTCGTACCCTTATAGTAAAGGCAAGAAATTTGCCAAGGAATTATCTCTAACTGTTAAACTGTTCCCTTTCGTTTCCTTTGAATAAAAGCTACGGTGCACCTCTTAAAATATCACGGTACTTTGGTACTACATATACTTACAACCATTTTTCGGTACAAAATTTCAAAACAATCTTTGGAGCGGCACCGCACACACAGAAGGCTCAAGTGACACTCAAGTCACTCAAGTGACAGAATAACCATCCGAATAAATTTGAAAGCGTCCTCAGAGCGAAATAAATTTTGTAGGGGATGCTCAACATTAAAGGCTGTTTCACTTTCCTAACTAAACTTAAAAGAAAAATTCGTAGTTCGGGATTCTATCACACGCAATGAATCTCGCTTTCGCTATAGTGGCCCGAAGAGATGGAAATCGCTGGGGGCGAGGTCTGGACTGTAAGGGGGATGCGGCAGCAACTCCCAGCCAAGTTCCGTGTCGTGAGATGCGCAGTATGCGGGCGTGCATTGTCCTGTAGGAGGAGGACTCCTTTGGTGTGAAGCCCGGCCGCTTATGCTTCAGCGCATTATGCACATCCCTGAGAACCTGGCAGTAATATGCACTATTGATGGTGGTACCACTGGGCAGAAAATCAACATGAACAACGCCAGCCCCGAAAACCGTGTTTGTCCCAGAAAACCGTGGCCATGACCTTACCCGCAGACGGGGTGCTTCGAAACTTCTCGAGAGCTGGCGAGCCGGGTGCTTCCACTGTTTTGATGTGCGTTGAGACTCAGGAGTGAAAGGGTGCACCCACGTTTCATCGCACGTGATGATCCGATCAAGGAACAGCTGTCCTTCAGTGTCGAAACGGTGCCTTAGCTCTTGGGAGATTTCCAGTCTTCTCTGCCGGTCAAACACGGCAAGCTGCCTCGGAACCCAATGGGCACTAACTTTCGTAAGCTGGAGGTGTTCATGAATGATAGAGTTCAACGTTCCCACAAAAAGGTCCGTCTTTCGAGCCAGTTCGAGACATGTTATCCGTCGGTCCTTGAGGATCAGGCGCTCCATAAGTTTTCTCCACAAGTGATGTTCTCATGAACTCAGACACTGGACTCTGAGCCGCCCCGGCTGGGATCGTCCTGCACTGTTGTACGGCCGTCTCGGAACCGTTTGCACCACTCAAATGCTTTGCTGCGGCTAAGTGTATCCTGGCCATACTGAGTCTGAAGCCTTCTGTGAATTTCAGATGTCTTTGTGCCTTCATACACGACAAACTTCATAACAATTCGCTGTTCGATGTGCGCGCTCACCTCGTTGTTGCCGTCTTGTCCAGCACGTGTCTTCTGTTTTGTGCAAACTTTGGACCACCACATGGTGAACGCGTTGGCCTGTCGCGTGTGGAAATGACGAAAAAGAAGTAACGCGAACCATTTGTACACTCAGGAGACAAGTCCCGGTTTGACTTGAACAGCCCTCGTAGGACGACAATGAATTTCACTGAAACTCACCTGAAGCAATTTTCAAGCTGATACATTGTATCCAATTATGTATTTCCAATGTACGATATTAAAGCATATTCTAAAAAGCATTTCTACTAAAGCATATTCGTAAAGGAAAAATACTTAACCACAATGGATTTCTATCCTATTTCATGGCACAGCATCAGATCAAGGTTATTCAAATAATGTTAAAGAAGTAACCGTGCAAATTATCAGTCAAACGGTGAAGCTGGCTGCAGTACACTACAATGTGTCACATGTAACAATATTAGTATACCTCAGTGTTTCCAAAACTGCCACATGAACCTTAGGGAGGCCGCAACGTCCGAGCGGGGGTTACACCACTAGGGGAAAAGAGAAAGCAGATGAAGTGAACGCAATATGCGACAAAACTAAGGAAACTATCTCACTGCTACTGCAATGTATTGAAATTGTTTTACAAAACTGCAAGTTCAGTTCAGCGCACAAACACGCGGGAACCGAGCAAAGGTACAGCAACGCTTTCCATCGAGTCCGTCGCATTATTTCTGTCTCACGACGAGACCCCCGAACCTACAGCATACGTCACTTGCGCACAGTCGTATGCGATTTATGTTATTGTATATGTGTCAGAGCAGAGCTCAAGCTTCCCAAACAAGCGCACGTGCACACGCGCACACACACACACACACACAGGCACAGACGAAGAACTGTGAACAGTTTGGTGTAAACTCCAGAAAACGACAACAGCTGACTGCTGATTTCATGGGCGCGGTCATGCGAACCGCGTTGGGGCAGTTCAATGTTCAAGAGAGGAGCAATTTTAGGTGAACGCGAAGGTGGCGCTAGTGTTGGGCGCAACAATTTGCACTTCAAACGACGTGGATGCTTGCTTGCTCATCTGTCATTACTTGGGCTTGTAATTCACATCAGGGCTCAGCAAAGGCTGCTAAATGCCGATGGCCGGCACAAGAAAAACGTGTTTGCAATGGTTTTCCTCCCGTTGCGGTTCCAGAGAATATACCTTTTTCGCCGCTCCCTTCGTTCCTTCCTTTGCTGTTTCCTTTTGTTTTTCTTTGTCGTTTTTTACTGTTGGAGCCCTGGATTGGAAAGCTTCTCCCGTTTAGTTTAGGGATCGTCGTAAGTTTGGATAATCAGGGGCGTCGGAACGTGGGGGCAGGGGGGACAGTCCACCCCCTCCTAGAGTTTTCACCGTGGCTGTGACCCCCCCCCCCCCCACTCTCCGAACTTTCGCTCAAGGGTCCCGCCACGCCATGTTTTGTCCGCAAGTCTCATCAGAGACAGTTTTCCTCATTATTTTACCGCAGAATGAAAATGAACACCGGTTTAAAAAGTAGTACGTAATAGACGATGAAAAAACGAAATTCACCCGAACGGGTACTGTATTCCAATTCTACGTGATAATGTATGTGCATACCTACTACGCGGACAAGGTTGCCGGGATACAATATATACACTTTGGACGAGTGTTCCAAGGTCTGATTCTGCTGCAGGTAATCGTCGAGATACGCTGGCGCCAAAAATAATATTCTCAGGCTGAGAGCTCAGGTAGAATGATACAGGTAGAACGATGTGAAAGCAGCAGAGCTCTCAGCCTGAGAATATTATTTTTGCGCCAGCGTATCTCGACGTTTACGTGCAGCAAAATCAGACCTGAACTCGAACAGAATCAGAACTCGACTGCTCCGCTGCTGCCTCCAGACTAGCCACTGCCTCCCTCGCTTCCTTGGTCTTAAATGCGCACTGCCTGCTTCGGGTGAGCTGATAACGCAGGTGCCGGTGCCGCCATGCCCCCATGAATCACGACACTTGCGTGACTTGCGATAAGCGTTCCGACAGGGTGATGGCGTCCCACATCTCCCCCTCCTCAAAACTCCGCCAGGTCGGCGATGTCCAGCAAAATGTCTTCGGCGTTGCGTACTCCGACATTTGGCGCTAGCAGCTGGGGGCGTACCGGTGAATGCAGAGGACAGCCGAGGCCAAGTTTTGTGGTGCCGGCAGCCCCCCACAGCTCTCGCAAAATCTGTATCAAAATCCGTGTTACTGCGCACGGAGCAATCCGTGCCTCTCTATTGGTCGGGCGCCACAAGCGTGTCCGGATTGGTTGCCGGAATTTGAAAACTGCACTTCCCGCTTCCTCGCCTGCGTGCTGCGTACTCCCTCGGCGGTTTCATTTGAAATTTGAACGGCGGACGCCGGGTCGGCGGTGTCTTTCGTTGGGAGGCAAGCGCGTTCGCCGTCTTATCCGTGTATTATGGTGTCTTCGATCGTGTTGTACTGCCCCTCGATACAAGCATCGGTCTACGACCAGCCAATCGGATTTCACAGTGAAGTGTTGTCGTGAATTCTGGCTCGATGAACATGTTCGAGCAAGAAAATAGAATTCATGAAGCACCAGCATTTAATGTTTGACCTGTAGCAGGCAAGGACATCATGATCAAGAGATTGTGCGCAAGTATGTGACAGTTGTTCGTTGCTGGGAATAAGCTGTGTCGATATGCGTGTTTTGCAAGTTTGAACTCTAGGAAGTGCTACGCCTGTACTTGTTTGTTGTAATACTGGATTCTACGCTCAGTGCATGTAAATGCGTCAACCTGCCGACTGTGTCAGTATAATGACTTAAATAAATTTCTGTTAATTACGACACTTTTCACAGTTGGTTGGGGATCATGGAATAACTTTACGGCGTGCATGAAAGCTAGTAGACTTAGAGGTCAGGGGTAGCCGGTACAGGCCAGTATGGAAAGCAGAAGTCAGCAACAGCCAGAACCGGTCGGGTTGCGAGCCGGACGGAAAGACTTCTGATTGGAGGATTGAGGGAGCAACAGCTGCATTCTCATTGCCCATGTGCCCAGTGTTGTGTGAATTTACCTATACTATGGGCTCTCTGGGGAGTTGGTGAGAGCTGGTTCAGGCGAGTCCTCGGCTGGAGGGGTACCGTGAAGTGTCCCCGACGGAGGATGCTGCTGCTGTAGACGCTGGGAATGGAGAACGCCGGAGCAGTGGGTTGACGGGTGGATGAGTGCATGGTACTCCGCACACGGAGCACAGGTGCTGCAGTTGCCGAGAAGTTTTCCTTGACGAAGACGCTGACGTAGACTGACAAGCCGTCCGTGGTCCTACGGCTACGAGGGGCCGCAGGACGGCGGGTAGAGAAATGCCGCATCTCCATAAAAAACAAAGAAAACATCGCCTTGGAGGTTTACGGGGGCGAAGTTTATAACGAGGGAACCCCGGTAATCCGCCCAGGGATGTCCTATCTTCAGCGGGTTGAGACTCCGTGTCGATGGGATGTTGAAAAGGTTGGGATCGCGACGAACTTGTGCCGGAGTCATCTTGCCGTTCGTCCTGCTCCAAGATGCGATCGATGAATTCCTTGAGGTCTGTGATGTGAACTGGGCCAGACACTTCGCTTGTACTGCAACGTTCAAGTCTATAAGCAACGGGAGTAAGTTGCGCACTCACCCGGTAAGGCCCGTCCCATCGGTCCGCGAGAGAAGCCCTTCGCTGCGTCGCTAAGTGGATGCGTCCACCTCAGGACTAAGTCTCCTACACTGTATGTTACCTGGCGTCGACCCTTGTTGTACTGGGATGATTGGTCCAGTCGTGCACCCACAAGATTCTCACGTGCACAACGAACTGCAGTTGAAAGACGGTTGCGAATGTCTTCCGCATATCGTGCATACGGGTGACGGGGTTGTTCCCTCAGTGTTCGTAGCGTGTTTTCGAGTGGAAATACTATTTCCCGTCCAAAATTGAACCCAGTAGACCTATTTTCTGTCGTACGAGTGGCGAAGCCAATCTCTGTTAGACGCGCGCCCCAATCCTTATGCCTGGTGGTAAGCGTTACCTTCATCATTTTGATATTCCTATTGAACCGCTCAGTTATGTTTGCCTGAGGGTGATAGGGGGACGTCTTCTTATGTCGAATACTCAATGCCGAGCATGTGTCGACGAACACCTTACTTGTAAAGTACGAGGCGTTATCCGTGATAAGCTGGTCCGGGAATCCGAACCGCGAAAAGACATCGAGCAGTCGATCCCAGATCCAAGCTGACACCAACTTCCGCAGGGGATAGAGCTCAACCCACTTCGTGAAGTGATCTGTAATGAATAACAGGTATTGGTTACCACGGGGACTTCTGGGGTATGGCCCCATTACGTCACATGCGACTATCTGCCAAGGCTCCTGACTGACAATCGGTTGCAGCAATCCTGGCGGCTGTCCGCCCCTAGGTTTCGACTTCTGACACACTGGACAGCTGCGAGTAAACAGCAAAACATCCTGTCTCATGACTGGCTACGTTGCGATACGACATAATTTAGAATAAGTCTTGCTGCCGCTACCGTGACCTGCCAAAGCAGAGTCATGGAAATATATGAGGAATAACTTACGTACCTTTCGTGGTACTACGATCCTGAAAGGGTTGCCACCGATCGATCTCCTCGTCGTCCGCCTCGAGGATGTACCTCACCAGAAGACCATCCTCGCTCAGCTGATAGGAGTCGAACCTCTCTTCAGCGTCTCCGGCGTCCGCTGGCCCCATAGGCTCCAGCCACCTTACTACACGCTGACAGAGTCTGTCCATCCTCTGGGCTTCCACGATGTCCTTCCGGCTGACGATGTGTCGCCACGCCAGCTCTCTGTCCGTTACGGCTTGTCCAACCGCGGCTACGAGCTCCTGCGTGGTAACGACGTCCTCCAGGTGCAGAGGTGCTCGGGACAGCGCATCTGCCACTTTGTTAGAGGTCCCTCTCCGATATTCGATCGAAGTCGTACCGTTGCAACGTCAGACTCCAGTGCAAGTCTTGCGGCGGTACTTTTCAATCTACTCAGCCAGGCGAGTGCCTGATGGTCAGTCTGGATTGCAAATTTCGCACCATCCAGATACATGTCAAACTTATTCAGTGCGAACATGATAGCTAGGCACTCTTCTTCGTCACGGTATAATTTCGTTCAGGTGATGTCAGCGTGCGGCTTGCAAATGCCACAGGCCGAAGTTCACCATCGTGCTGTTGCAACAACACTGCGCCCAGTCTATAATCGCTCGCGTCTGTCTGCATTACAAATGGGCGATTAAGATTTGGGAGATAGACAGGTGATCTGCGCTATTGCTTCCGTCTCGGCGGAGAATGCATTCTCCTGTGCTTCTCCCCACGACCAGCGCGCACTTTTCCGCAATAGCCAGGTTAATTGCTGCGTCATGTCTGAACACCGCGGTATGTATTGTCTATAAAATCCAATCATACCAAGGAAGCGCTGCAAGCTCTTTACATCCTGCGGGCGAGGGTAGTCTAGGATAGCCTTCAGCTTGTCCTCGTTCGGCCTGACCGTGCCGGACTCCACTGTCAACCCGAGCAGGTCGATGCGGTTAGTCGCCAACTGCATCTTTCGAGGACTGACTGTCAACCCAGCAGCTTGCATGCGTCGCAACGTACACTTTCAGGTGTGAAGGGTGTTCCTGGAATGAACGTGAAAAAATTATTACGTCATCCATATAACCCATGCCGAAGTTGTACTTCGCATCGCCAAGCACCTCGTCCATCATTCGCTGAAAACTAGCCAGGGAATTGGAGAGTCCGAAGGGAAGCCAACTCAAACAGTCCCCTATGACAGGTAAATTCTGTCTTTTCAACATCATTAGGTGCTATCGGTATCTGCAGGAATCCTCGACAGCAGTCCAAGATACACTCGTACACCTCGTACACTCCAGCGTGTACGAGGGAGTCTATAGAGTGAAACGGATAGGAATCTCTCAACGTCACCTCGTTCAACCGGCGATAGTCCACGCATAATCTTGGGGTTCCATCTTCCTTCGGAGCGAGTACCACCGCTAGTACCACGGGCTGCGCGAGGGTCTCACAGCACCCGTCTAGATCATTTCGTTCAGCGCAGCATCGAGCAACTTGCGCTTGTGGACGCTGAGCGGCCGCGGGTTGCATCTCCAAGGCCTCGCGTCGCCGGTGTCTATGCCGTGTTCCAAGACGTCGATCAAACCTGGTTTTTCCGTAAACATCCGAGAAAAGGGTAGCAATGCTTGCTCCAGCATTTCTCTCGTTGCTCTGAGGTTCCTGGACATCCTCGAAGACCCTCATCGAAGGCAGCAGTTGCACCTACAGGCGTTCGGTATTCTGTTCCGTGATGATTCTGTGTTCCAACGGGCAGTAATGGTCCAGCACCGCGAAGTACTCCAGCGGCTTGCTGCTTAGGTTCATCGCTGTTGCCAGTCGGTTCCCTGTTTCGTTTGAGCAGTCGTCCTGGGTTCCCTCACCAGTCCGACGTTGGTCCGCTCCAGGGGTTGTCCACTCCAGGAATGGGTAGAAAGTACTGCTGTATGCATGCTGGTAGCCTCCGCGACGCAAGTCCAGGGCAGGTCCCATCAGGATAATGAAGGCACGTCCCAGGATCATTGCTCCTGCCAGTCCAGGAAGGTAAACGAAGCGTTGTCTGACCCGATGTCCATCGACAGCCAAGGTAAGGCGTACCGCGCCACCGGCAGGTACAACCGCATCAGAGGCGAGCCTTAGACGAGTCCTGATCGTCCGTACAGAGATGATTCGCTCCCGGCACCATCGTGGATGGTGTCGCCGATTGCTGCTCCGGTGTCCATCAAACCTGCAACGTCTTTGCCCAGAACGCGCACCACGATGAACGGTCCAATGTTGCAGATGTCTTGCAATCGGCACACAAGTGGGGCCGAGGCCACTGTATTATCAGAAAAGATAGCACGGTTAGAAGTAACTTGCCTCTCATCAATGTTCGCTCCGGCCGACGACGGGGTTGCGTAATCTGCGGTTACCGCCGTCGGCGTTCCGAGTTTCCCTGGGGGGTTCTTTCGGGGATGGCCGATGTACAATGCGGGCAGTCCCGACGGATGTGTCCGTGTTCCCCGCAACCGAAACAACGCGGTCTCCCAACGTTTAGTCCATTAAAGCGCGGTGGGGTTGATCCCTCAGTCCTGTCGTTGCGCCGGTATCCTGACGTTCGGCGACGTTCGCTATCGCTCTGTCCTGCGCTCGAAGTCTTCTCAACAAGCCTCGCCCGGTTCCTTTGCTCGTGCGCAAAAGGATCGAGTGAGCGGTGTGAAGGACCTGCCGACGGTCCGCTATTCGGTCCTGCAGGCCAACGGGGATGCAGCTCCGTTGCCTGTACCGGTCCGCCCCATGCACAACTAGACTCCAGAGTCTCCTCCGGTCTAGGGGGTGGGCGGTAACGCAGTTCGGCTAGCAAGTCGGCCTACATGCTTCTCGCTTCTGTAGCTAACTCCGACAGGGAAGTAAACCTTCGACCCCGTAAATATGGCTTGAACCGAGGGTGGCACTGTCGGATAACGCGTGCCACCTTCTCTTTTTCGTCTACGAGAGGGTACGCTCTTCGATACAGTTCCTGAATCGTCCAAATGTATTCCAAAAGGCTCTCATCACTATGCCACGTTCGTGCTGCAAGCTGCGAGGAGGATCTCGTCCCGAAACTGCTCCTTGAATACGCTCATCAGGCGCGTTTACATGAAGGCGACATAAGTCGACTGGGCGAGATAGGTCGATCGATCTCCCCTCTCCATGTAAACCCGCCTACATCGACCTAAAGGGGACGTCAACGCAGCAGAAATAAGTCGCTACGTTGGCGTGGTGTCGTCTGTCGTCTGCGTCTACGACTGGTGTCGTCTCGCCTTTGCCATGTAAACCGGGCAAGTCGACTGTGCCGACGGTTTCCGCTATGTCACAACCGCATCTGCCGCCGTGCTCCGCCCGCAACATAAATATGGCGACGGATGGATGGTGCGATGGTGCTTGTGGGGGTGAGTATAGGGCTGTTGCCAGACTGGCATGCAATGCAGCCAAAACAAGACTCGTTCCAGGTGTAGATTTATTGACTGGGCCGTCGGTAGAAGGCTTTAATGTTTATAGGTGCAGTAAAGGAAGTAACACACTGATCAAACAGTATGCAATTGCAAAGTGACCACTTTAGTGCCTTGGTGGCGCTGTCATCGACTGAGTCGACTGAATTGCCCGGCTGACTAAGGCGCATCGCTTCCTGCCATGTAAACTGTCCCAAGTCGATCTTTGCGATCAGTCGACTGTTGCTTTCACTCAACGTATGCGCCCTTGTAAACGCGACTACAGCGAGAAATGGGGGCTGGGGCTGAAAATTTCAATTTTCAACAATGGACATTCGAATGGTACACTTCTTAAAAGGGGCAGGGGTACTAGATCGTCCCTTTCAACGGGACGACGTTCCCCTCAATGCGCGTAATAAACGAGCTGTAGAACCGGCAGCTGCTTATGCGTCACTCTTTTACGGGCTGTGAAATTCAGAACGGATATTTGACCTGCGTCTTGCCGTATATGGTGGGGCAAAACACAGACACGTTGTCTTTCTCGTACTCTCCATGCACATATTGTTCTGCATCATCACGATGAAATTGAGAAACCCTTTGACGGTCACTTCCACGTACAGAAGACCGGTTCTGAGCGCGCAATGTTGCTGATGTTGTGTGTCTGCGTTCTCTTCCGTCCTGTTAAGTCCGCTATATTAGGCAGCGGCGATTGCTAAGGCTTACACACCAGTCCCCGGGGCTCTCTTGGAAGCAATTAGTCGCCGCATTCAGGACGCGGTGGTCATGTCCGAAAGGTTACAGGATATGCCTGTCATTCTCCTGCAATTAACCACAGGAAGAACAGCTCCTCAGACTGGGTGACTTACTGACAAAGTGACACGATAACTTAAGAAAAAGACCGGAAGCATCGGTGTTCACCGTTCAACCAGGCAACAAGCTTTGTTGTTGAAGCTTTCTTGTTTTATTTTCTTTCTTTTTTTCGTGAGAAGAAATGTATGCACCATTTCTTCTGCACGTAGTGTCGCGCAGCCAACATTGGTTCCTGGCAGTCATTGGAAAGTGCTGGTTTCACAAGTTTCCACAATGCCTGTGTAAAGGCACATGCCACGTAATACTCAAGGAGTCTTTCAACCCTTATGCCCCTTTGGGAAGGCCGGTTCAGCATTTTCAAGCGATGAGCGCTGCCTGAGCAAACAGAAAAACCAAGAAACTTTGTGCACGATCTACCCTCCGATATATTGGAGAGATTATTTGGCTCCTTTTGGACTCTACGTGCAGTCCAATGAGACGAAGACTGGCTCCAGAAGTATGCTGGCAGGCTGGCAACCTGCAACAAGATTGAGTGGGTGTGAATGCCTCCGTCCGAAGGTGCTATACGGCAGTTGAGGTGGCCATACATGGCTATGTGACTGAGGCTTTTTGTCAAACAGTGTCTGCAGCTTCATCAGCAGCTGTGGGTAATGTAGGTCAACATACATGGAGAGCTTCATGTACATGTACAGAAACTGGCCACCGTCACCAGCCACATGTCGAGCAATACCGAATATGGACCATCTATTGGTATCCTACTTTCAGTAGTCAATAGGTGCTCACAGGGGAATACAGCATACTTCGAGGGGATTCTGACATCAAGACATACCGAAAACCTGGACGCCTCAGACGCCGAACCAGGGAAAAAACACTGCGCAGTGTCAGGCAGTTGGTTTGCTCAGGAAGCAAACCTGGTGCTGAAACTGAAGGGTGCTGATGTAACTGCACCACTCGTCGAGCCACAAGATTGAATCACTGATCACCTGTGAGATCATGCAAGCAGAAGAGGATTTCATACACAAATCCCTTCCGTACGCAAACACGTTTCGGTGCACAGTAAACTTTTTACTTTGTTAGAGTAAATAGCTTGTCCCATGGCGCACGCCTTTTTGGTGTTGCTTTTATAATCAAATGATGGGTGTTTTCTAATGCACCCTTTAGTTAAGTGTATTCCTAATAAAACACTGTTATAATGGGCGTTTGAAAACAAAAACACCCTTAAAAGTGGAGTATTCTATTGAAAACACATTTAATGATGGAATTGTTTGCTGGCAAATATCCCTCGCAAATAGCTAGTGTAATACAAGCTTCCGCGGGAGCATGCCGAGACCAGTGGCCGAGACATACAGTTCGACGTTCTTGCTTCTATGGCAAGCACCACCCTGAACACGGCAGACTACCAGCCGTGGTTCCATCGTAGAACCTAAACCGGAGCGCAATGCGTCGCAGGCACGCCTCGTTAGCTTGGTAACACTGTGGGACCAACGTGAGTGCCGAGCCTTGAAGAGACTTCGGGCACCCTCAGTAGCCTATATTCCCAATTCAAATGGGGTGTATAAAAGGTGTATTAGACGGTAAACACCTGTTTCAACGCACCACTTTACACCCTTGATGGTCGACATTGAATCAAACGTGGTGTATGTCGATATTACACCTTTAGTAATGCTCTTCTTGCACCGTTTGCGGAATAGAAAATGGTGTTTTTATAAGAATACACCTTTTTTGAGCAAATAAAGGTGTAAAATGATCTACTGTGTGGTTTACTACAGGCAACCTAGCACGAAAGGAGCAAGGTATGCCCGACCCGAAAGTGTAGACACTCGGAACAGCTTGACCATCTACCGGGTAACAGGCTTGTTGCTTGAGACTGGTGTAACTTGTTGGTCATATTTTGTTGCAATGTGTCGTTGCCAGGGGACAGCACTTGCCGTTTTAGTTTTTGTGCTCGCGGATCTCGAGACATGCCATCTCGTTTTTCTATTTCGGCTCACTTTCGTTCTTGGCCTGTCTCATTAAACAAGCCTGATCCCCTCGACTCCGAGTCTGCGTCCCTGTTTGCTTCTACCGTCTTCCGGCTCCTGCACAACATAACTTGCTACTAGGCTTGTAGATGCACATTCCTAGTACGTGAAAAACAGATAGTAATAGTTAGTTTGTAAAGCTCCCCTTTCCGCCATTTTCGTCTATTACGACTAGAATTCGTACCATTCTCCGTTTTCTTCCGTATTATGTAATAATCATATATAAAATTCCTGAAACTGACGTTACTGAGGCTACTGTGCAGCGACGTTATCCCTCAAAGAAGAGATCTTGTGCAGTCTTATCGCCGTTCAACGATAACACCTAAAGTCCGGCACTAATTAGTGTAATGTCCCTGCATTTTGTTGCAATGCACGGTACGTTTTCGGATGCGATAGGTTAAGCTGCGATTCACTCTGTATATCTTCTAGTATTTAAAACCGGCGGCCCGCTACCGGGAAGAAGCGGTGCGGTTCTTCATCACTTTAATGGAAGGTGTGGAGGAGGAATAAGGGTCAACCATTCTGCAGTTTTCAGTAGAAGCTTCGGAAAGGGCAGGTTCATGGCCTTCCCGCATCATTTGAGCACGTTACCTTCAAACAATGCCGTTGCCGTTATTCCGATACCCCTCCATCCAAGTCCACACCAACCCAACAGCCGTAACAACCACGGTGCACGAATAACAGGCGGACGCTGTGGGATCCCACTTGCTCTCCTGGAAAGTGGGTTGCTTGGGTGTTTGCAGGGCATAATTCATCAGGAACAGTTACTCAGAGGGGAGGGCAAGCGCAGGTAAAAACGGTGCTCTCATTGTAACGGCACAGTAGCAAAAAGCAGCACATGCAGCGAAACAGGTGTGCGAATCTCAGTGGCGAAGTTAATTCAGCGCTTCATAGCATCTGTCTTTCTGTACGCCTCCACCAGCGCGCTCACTACCGGTAATAGGAATATGTCGCTGGGCTACTTTGCTTTTAAATACTGCTTTGCTTTCATACCAGCTGTGAAGAACCAGATGCGACTGCTTAACCGCGTCCCAAACGTGTCCCAAATGGACGTAAACAGCCCAGGCGTTACACAAACGTTATGATTTCGGGGGCGCCGTACAGTCAGTACAGTTTAGAGTGTCTAATGTAACACCGTCGATCGCTTCTCGGTCGCTTCTGGGAAAGTGGGAAAATGAGCACGGAGTGAACACAGATGCTCGTCTTCTCCCGATTGGTGGTTGCTCTGTCTTGGGAGTCCTTTAGTGGACGCTCCCTTGAACCGTAGCTTCCTTCCTTCTGCCGTTTCGGCGTGACCCTTGTTTTTTTCTTCGGAGGCTGTAAATGTCTCTTCCCTTGGATTCTTATCGAGACAAAACCGAAGAGGCAGTTACAGCCCGACCACGACCAGAATTTATAATTTTCCCGACTTCGCGAAATCTCGTTTTCTGTACTCCACTGATGTTCCGCGTGTTCCGTGTACCCGTAATCGCTTTCATGTTCGTTTAATGACGTACAGCTTTTATTGTTCATTAACGTCTGTCTCCCACTTTGAACAAATCACGGGATCGAATGATAGCACTTGGTAGCAAGGATCCGTTTCTTCGGCTGTCCAGAGCGACGCTCCCGTATTTAGCTGGCTAACCTTTTCAGTGACTTTCATCGTTAATTTCTTAGGGAACTTGAGGCCTTGTATGTGATTGATGTTCTGAGGCTGGAACAACATAGAAAGGACAGTTATCCCACTATTTCCGCCCACACGCCCAAATTTTGCGGCACCATTTTCTCCCACGAGGCCCGGTAGCCCGTCTCTGTGGCTATGACAGCTGAAAGCACGTTTGCGATTGGCTAAGGCCGTTGGGAACACTATCGATGAGCAAGCAGCGCGAGCAAGCGAGCCGCAACAAGGGTGAGCCGATAGTGCACTTTTCCTGCAAGAAGCTGTCCCATATACTGCTCTCCCAAGAGGGGCGCAAAGACCGGACCGCAGGAATACGGAGTGGGGAGAGGCCTGCTTATCTTCCCCAGGGGCGACACAACGTTTGTTTCAATGCAGCGCACACTTCCAACTTCGAATATTTCCACAGTCATTAACGAAAGAGGAATAAGTGCAATCGCAATGAAACTGCAAATGCACTTGACGAATCCAGGAATAAAAAGAACTGATCTCGAAAAAAAAAGAAAATGCTCTGCCGGGAATCCCGAATAACGCTCACCTTCAGAAGGTCATGCCCACGAGCATGCTCTGCGCGGTGGCGTTACGTAATGGATGATGTAGGGGTGCAGGCAGTCTACGTACCGTAACGTTGCAGCTGAAATGCGGATCTATAACACAATGTTGAGCTGAACCACTGCAGTGTCGGCAGCGCCGATATTATATACCTATCGTACATCGTATATACCTATCGCAAGCACATCGTTACGATTTCCAAAGACATCTATATATATATATATATATATTCTTTCTTTTCTTTTTCCCGAAGAAGGCAGAGCTTCCGCCGTAACGTAGACTTCCTCCCTAACTTTTATAATTTTTAAGTTTGAATAAACCCCTTTTCTGTTACTTCCCCTACTTTCGTCTTCTGTCTCCCATTTATTTCAACTATAATTACGTAGCCGTCCGATCCAACTCCAACTTTTCAAGATATATATATATATATATATATATAAAGAGGGGGAAGCCATTAAAAAAATAAGTAAATGATGCTAGACCTGTTTGAAATTCAAACTTACAGATTAAAATGGCTTCTATGGCTGCACGTAGAGAAACAGATACTCATTGAACGATGCGACAGTACCAGAGGACACGTGTTTCGCCGTGTTTGCGGCTCGTCGGCCCTGGGTAGCTGCGCATCGTTCGGGATTGGCAAACCAGGGGTCACTCAGCGAGCGATATACACCTGGGAGGGTGACTGAGCACTCCTCAATGCCACAGTGCAAGCCAGTGAATTATAAAGAGGGGGAAAAGCCATTAAAAAAATAAGTACATGATGATGATCTTCCCGACGCGTTTTTCCCGCTTCTTGCCCAACACAGCAAAATATAGCTCGAACCGGCCTTCTCGTGATGTCACTGAATGAACTGAATGTCGTCTATGCTGTAATACACACACTATGTTCACTCATCGCACACACCTTGTTATAACTTGCTCAGAGACTGGCCGTTATTGAAAACTGAAAACCAAAATGAAAAATTTGGGGGTTGCTGGATGACGAAGATCGCGTACAAGGCGGTGCTGGAGGTGGTGGTGACAGAAAGAAACCTAAAGTAGCTAAAAAGGCCTAACACAACTGAATGTTCGAAATAACACCGAGGAGGAAATACCTCGCGCACTTGGGTGGCTGTTTTCCTTTCTTCAGTTTCGGTTTCGTATTTGTTTGAGAACGCGGCTCAATCCGCTGTGTAAATCTCACTTCCGATCCCTCACAGTTCGCATTAGGTCTGAATCCTTTAGCGAGCCGGTAACCGCTTAAATTTATTTCGATTCAGTTTCAGTTCGGTTCCGGTTGAGTGGTATTGTGTTCGGGTTCAGTTTTGGTTGCAATCCCTGATAACAACGGAGTACGGGAAACATATTGTAGTGGTTGTGACAATTTTGTATGTGTGCGTTTTGCTATCTAGTACAATGCTATCGCCACGACCTACTCTATACTAGAGACCTGGACAGCTAGCGATCCCCTATGGGAGAGACAGGTCACGGCTTAGTTACGTTAGTGACCGCTGCAAGCGCCACATAGCATTATTGGGGAGAGGGAATCACCCTTGCCACCGCCTTTAGTCTGCTACGCAGGGATACACAGGCTGTTGCTAAGCACGCGCTATTACCTCTCTTTATACTCTCTTATACTGCTTCGTCGTTGTCAACACAGCCTACCATACATCGCCGCGGTTTCGACAAGTCGCGGTTTCGATTGCCAGAACTACTACCCCGGTGCTGGGAGCATTGCGGATGTCCAGGTCTCTAGTATAGTAGTAGGTCATGGCTATCGCATTTCATATGTGCCAACTGCCAAAGTGCATTTTGAATCCAGTTTTTACGCTTACGTTTTGTGTTTTACAGCTGAACCCGACCTGAGTGAGACGTCACAGACATCGAGCACGTCCAGCACGACGTCGACCAGCACGACGTCGACGTCGTCCAGCACGACATCGGCGAAGCCGCCACCACCAACAAGTGCCCGTAAGTATCAGTCTTGCAATGTACTGTTGCGAGGAGACAGACAAAGTACGCAACTGCTCAGGAGGAGGACCAGAGCTCGCGAGATTTCGATTTGTCTTGCACGCGCGCTTCGGCGCTAGTGGCCTTGACGATATTGCCGCCACAGTGCTCCCCTCTAGAGAGTGACTGGTGGACGAGTGATATGTCAATAGGGTGGAGAACCAGGCGATGTGACGGGTTATAGACGTTGGAGGAGGCGGATAAGAAGTGGGGAGGGAAACAGCGAGGACAGACATCGAGTGGATGAGTTGGCTATCGATGTAGGCTGTTTTCAGGCGCTCGGTTCTCACGATATCCTCGTGACCATAATGCAGCACTGGGTCGATGTGGACTGGGTCGTCGAAGGACTTTGTAAGGGCTGGTGTGGGTGGCTTCCGTGTTGCGTCAGTCCGGACTAAGACAACTCCAGGTCCGGGTGTTGGTCGGTCTTGGAATAGTGTGAGGGTCGAGTAGAAGCTGGTCGGAGGGCGTTCATTGTACTGCGAAGACGAGAAACCTAGTCCGAAGTAGCGAAGGGTGGTTTGTTAGCTCGGGAAGACACAAGCTCAGCGGGAAGTCAGGCGGTAGAAAACTCGAAGGGACCAGGCGTGTATGTCGCTGGGTCTTGTCGCTTGTCGTGTATGTCTGCGTCATTAGAATATTAGCGTCGTCACTGGCGGCGGCATGTCGAACGTCGCAACCCCACCCCAACCTGGTACAGTGAATTAGAAGAGTACAGGTCGTTCGGTTTCGGAGTAGGGTTGCCACACTCTTAGAAATGAACTTCACCGCATAGCACGCTCCTAGCCAACCATAATCTCGAATGATACCGTTATCTGCCGTGATTTGTTGAAAACGGGAGGCGTACGCCCTTTTTGTGACAAGTGTCACAAAAAAGGCGTACGCCTCCCGTTTTCAGCAAATATACGATATCATTCGAGTTGATGGTTGGCTAGGACCGTGCTATGCGGCGAAGTTCATTTTTAAGAGTGCAGTTTATCCGTCGACCGTGGGGTGTTAGCGCAACGCAGTGGGCTGGCGGATATAGACCTATGAATCGATACAATGTATGGTATTTTTTTAACCGGACGTTGCTTCAGTTATCTCACGCGACAAATGACCGGGCGTCAGGCAGAAAACGAGTAGAAGTCTGTGACAGCCGGGTCCCGCTGAAAGGCGAGATAAGGGGGAAGGCCCCTAATTGGACGACTGGAATGCATAACGTTGCATTGCTAGAGGTCCTATCACTTTGATTGGCATTGTACCCTATGCCGTGCGAGCTCCCTCAAAGTAGGCGTTCTATGGGGAGCTGTTACTGCCACAGCGACCCCCATGTTTTGCCCTGTGCTGGATTGGACGAAGTGGGATGTGAACGACCGTACACTATTAAAAATGAATTTCACCGCATAG
This sequence comes from Ornithodoros turicata, assembly GCF_037126465.1. Lineage (NCBI taxonomy): Eukaryota > Metazoa > Arthropoda > Arachnida > Ixodida > Argasidae > Ornithodoros > Ornithodoros turicata. The sequence goes on along the minus strand of NW_026999396.1, from coordinate 38,566 downwards.
CACGCTCCTAGCCAACCACCATCTCGAATGATATCGTTATCTGTTCTGATTTGTTGAAAACGGGAGGCGTACGCCTTTTCTGTGACAATTATGAACAGCATAAGTGTCACAAAAAAGGCGTACGCCTGCCGTTTTCAACAAATCAGGGCACATAACGATATCATTCGAGATGATGGTTGGCCGGGAGCATGCTATGCGGTGAAGTTCATTTTTAAGATTGTACGAAAGCGCGAGTCGTCAGGATTGTACCTTCACCCAGAACCCCCCACGTAAACCTTGAATTCCGGACTGTTGAAATCCGAGCAACCGCACTCCAGAGAGGTCGACCGAGCATTTGGCAGAATGAGGCCAGGGGGCGCTGTAAGTGGGGGGCGCTGCTGACATGGGAGGGCGGGATAACGTTCGTTTCCCCGTTGCACCATTAGCTTTTTTCTTCCTTCTACAAATTTTGTCATCTCCATATTTGTTTGCTATTTCTGCTGTGCGCTCGTGTTTTGAAAGCAACCTCGGTGATAAACTGCTAGGAACGCGGTTGTGGGCAGATCGCCTTCAACTCTCGGATGAAACCCAGATCAGTAACCCAAGAAAACCAAGATAGATCGGTATAGGGATCGCCATACCGCGATTTAATTACTGCTAATCGGCATGTGTTTCAAATTGATATTCGTTTATGCGGAAATAAAACCATCACCATTTAGTACGAAGTAGACCTGACGAGGGAAGTGAATTCTATTTCGTTCGGACAGAGGCCGAGTCACGTGATGAGGAGTACTAAGTGAGCCGTAGTGGTACTTTTATTCGGCATTTTCCTATCATGTACTACCAAACTGGTTCACGACAGAAAAATAGGAAAATACGGAAAGGCAATTTGTCTCGAACGAGCATTCTTTTAGGAGCCGAGCCATTGTGAACAAGCTTCAAGTGTTTGCGGGTTATTATCAGAACTAGGGATGGGCTAACCGAATCCGCGAATCCTTCACAGGGATTCGAGATTCGGGAATCCGAATCCCGGTGCCCAAAACGCTGAATCGAATCCACCAGCCGGTACGTTGCTCTTGGCTCTCATTTAAGTCACATATAACATGGTAAACAACACATGTAAACAATAACAACAACACGTTAAATTCCATTTAGGAAGAAATATACGGGTATGTTTGCTCTTGAAAGTGAACTATTATTTAATTTGTTTCTCGTTAAACAAAGATATCAAATTCTGCTTCAAAGCCTAGAGTTTTTCCCTTGGCTTTCTAACTACTTTTTTTCAAGGAGCCGAAAGATCCGAGATTCGTAAGATTCATAGATTCGCAGAACCTTCATTGGGTTCGGATACGGATTGGATTGAATCCACCCCATCTCTAATCAGAACCAATACATTCAGGTTGTTCTAGGTGTCTCCCGGTGCCACTAGACACACAACACAGCTAATTGCTTGCATTACATGTAAATGGGAATTATGCATCTGATTCAGTTCATATTCACGAGTAAGTAGTTAACTGGCAGGGGTTCATCGCGCTTGCAAGAAAGCCCTCCAGTCATACCAAACATGACCTACCGAATAGTGTGATGCAAACTAAATTGGTGCAATGTGGCATTCTGTACTGTATTGAAAGGGACAGTCTCGTTCAGCCGGGCTAATGCGCACGAGGACTATCAACGAACTCGTATTCACGGAATTTCTCTAAACGTTGCGTAATATCAGACGACGAAACCTTCACTCTCAAGCAACGTCACGCATGACATTGGTCTCCGGGTAAGTCGCTCATTGGCTGAGCGAAGAATAAAATGGCTGTTTGCAGTTACCGCAGCTGTCATGGCAGTTGCAGCTCGCAGAAGGATTGTGGGTTGTCATCCTCATGAGCTCCCATTTGCTCGCGAAGTGGGGACAGCTCAGATGTAACAAGAGCTGCAACCACAGACATCAGACAGATCTCCACCACGAGCCGTTGATGCTGACCGTGCACTAACTGTGGGGTTGACTGAAAATGCGGCGCGTAATCGGCTACGCGTCTCTTTCACACGTTTTCTTTCCGCGAGCACATAATGCGGATTTTTAATAAACACGCGCTCCTTCTCCACGTACGTCGACGTAGTTTTTGGTTGGTCTCGGCTGCATGCGACCGTCAGTGACGACGACTTGTGGGTGGGGTTGGCCTACAGCTACCACCAATTAGGCTGCGAGTTCACACGTCCCCGCAGTCATTTTTGAAAGTCGTCCACTCATCCAATCCCCCGCAGGGTGATGAAGCCATTTTGTTATTGTTGCGGTATGCTGTGCAATCTTTATCAGTATGTCTATTTTCAACTCTACGAGAGACATTTTAAACGGTTTGAACCAGTTTTCGTGTGCTGTGCCCATCAGTGTACCACATGTGAGAGGTAATGTCAGGTTCCGCCGATGGCTTGCTCCTCCTTCCTTCCTCTCGCTCCGTAGCGTTTACACTTCATAGCTACAAGGAACAATGCAGCTCATTCTTTACTGTACCAAAAAAAGTCCTGGGAAAATGCGTACAACATACAAAAGGCTTCTGGCCGTACTGCTTGCGGATGTCACGATTACAATTTCCGTCGCCTTCACACTGGGACGCTGAATGAAGCAGCAAAGGCATCACTGCAAAGAGTAGCTAGCTGTAGGGTAGCACATCTTTTTTGTTTGTTCGTTTGTTTGTTTGCTTACCCCTCGGGTCGGGTACGGGATGTCGTGAACTTTTTGGAGGTGAGGACGCAGGAACTCAGCACTTTTTGGTTTATCAATTCTACGAGGCGCACCATACTCGTCAATGAAATCCTCCAGAAACCTGATGACATATTGCTCGGCTCGGCAGTGCTTACTTCCACCCTCGGGTAGGCATGTAACCGGTTAAACTTCGTGATGTTGTCGACAAGAACAAACAGCACATTGCTCTTCAATGAAATTCTCACAAATGGACCTAAGTGGTCCATATGGAAGATCACTATCGGCTTCTGCCGTGCCAGAATACAATTGAGAAGTCCTTGAGCTTTGCCGCATGGAGCCTTAAGGAAGAGACATTCCAGCTATTGCCGCGTATGTTACCTGACGGACGAAACCATTTTAGAGAACCAGAATTCCTGTCGGATACGCGCGACAGTCTTGCCCGTAGCAAAATGCCCCCAATGCAGCGATTCTTTACCACAATGAACTTTCGGATTCTTTTTTTTTTTTCATTCCATCCTCGCGTTGCCATCCTCGTGCTGACAGTGGAGAAGGTAATTGTTTAAGCTTGAAGGCTCTCACATCCTACCGTTCAATCGATGGTCGTTAGTCTTTTGCAGTATTTATTCTCATCTTGCACTAAAATGCAAAAATAACTTGCTCTCAAATGAAATTCATGTTTCAGTTAGTATAATATAAGCAAAATTGCAGAGATACCGTTTAGGAGAAAAACGCAGTGAAGATTGGCAATCTTAGGCGGCAACGAATGAGATCCACAGAGGAAGCAACGATTGGCGGCATCCAATGAGACAGCAATGAGGCCGCAGGACAAGCGCGTGCTTATCTGTGGCCGTGAGGATTTGGAACGGGTCCGATAGTAGTGTTCCGTATGGGCGCGGCATGATGCGCACAGCTCGATGATGCCTGTGCAAAGCAAGCACAATCCACATTCCGCGCAGGGTTACGCCGTTGACCGGGAGCGCGAATAAAGACCAAAAACGTGACCTCAATTCTGTGCACCAGTGATACGAAGAAGGGACCCTCGATCTTCGTGAAGGAATACGGCTTTCGGAAACAGCGGTGTTCCTCGTCAGCGCTGTTTCGGCATCTACCGACGTCATGATTGTCAGCATAATTGTCGTCTATTGAAATCTGCCTGAGCCTTCAGAAACTTGTGGAGAGGCGCGCCAATCGTAGCGTAGTGCTGCACAAATATCCTAAAAAGGTTGTCAATACGAGGAACCTCCACAGCTTAGTCACGTGCGTAGGCAGTGGTGGTTCCCTAAGTGCTGCCTGCTTTCGCTTTCCCGGCCCTTTATTTGTGAGTACAAAACCTAGACACTCCACCTCAGTTTTCGGAAACTTGCGACGGTCGTGCATCCAATCTCTACTTGGATTGGTGATGGCTGCTTGTTGTGAACTGACTGACTCACCAAGATCCTGAATGTCGATCAAGTTTACGCGGTTTATGGTGATGTCGCAAGTCTTAGCATTCATGATACGAAGGCTTGTCACAGGTAATCCACCTCATCTTCTCCGGGTAAAAGAAGGTTATTTTGTTCCGAAAAATCTGAAAGAAGTAGACCCATTGGACAGCCCATTGGATTGCCCTCGAGCTTCGCCGTCTCGTTGGTGGACAGCCACCCGCAGTGTTTTGACTGAGGGAAATCTCGCTCATTCAACAACACGGTTGTGCCTTTATTCCGCTGTACCACGACGTGTGGTGAATCCATGACGTTCGTTCCCACGATGACCTCAGCGCCAGAGAAAGCGTCGCCTGGAACCACCTGCATGTGCAGCCCTCTGATGGTGTTCAAAATAAGCCTCAATCTTTCCGAGTGTTATGCAAGTTCCTCCCGCAAGTTTCTTTCCGGTGGAGCCTGCCACTTTACCCACCTGCGTTGCAGATTTTGATTTGATGAGGGCTGATCTGAGCACCAGTGTCCAAGAGAACAGTTGCCGGCTCGCCATTCCAACACATTCACCATCTTTACTGCTTACGACGATTCAGACTTCATGTTGGTTTCCGCTTGTGACTCCTAGGGATGAAGCAAGCATGCGGAAGGCCTCATTTAGTACTCCAGATGGACATTTTGAGGCGACATGCATGTTCTTCGGAAATATTTTCTCTTCGTTCAGGACAAGCCTTTCTCCGATCCTTGCTTTTCACAGCGTGTGCACGTCTTCTTTCGTCGTGAATTTGACATCGCGATTTCGACGTAGTGTTTGTGTGACATTTTGAAGATTTTCAGTGCATAGATGCATGCGTATTTTTGGAGTTTTTAGTGCTTATTTATCCGCACTCGTGGTCGAACTTACTTGGAGATGTCATCGTCCGTTCGTGGCGACGCCTGAGCTGTTTTTTAAAATTGCGTAGGCTCTCTTCCTTGTCATTCGCGCCATTCTTCACACATTTGTGAAACATGAGTGAAACGTGAGTATCGTTAGATGACACTAGCATGTCGCTGAGACAAAATGGCTTCTCCAATCGATCACCAGCAAAAGCAACCCCTATCGGGCTTGCATGCCAGTTGTGCCAGCTGCATCCTCGCTGTGCGTGTAACTTTGCCTGTGGGGGACGATCCTCGACGGCGGAGATATACAGTGTAATGCTGTTATGTGTACCAAAAGACGCGCATAGTCGTTGTGGGGTTCAGTGCGCAAACAGTTTCGCGCCTGCCTGTGCTCAAGTTTGCCAGTGCAGAAAATAACCAGGAGACTCAAATGCATGTGCGATTGACGTATCCGTGGCGTCATTGCGGCTCATTGCCAACTCCTGGTGAAGCATGTTGAAGAAAATGTGCACCACGTAACACTAGTAATGGTATTTGCGGCACTTGCAGCTTGTCACCACACAATTGGTACTACACAGACCTTGTAAGTGGAAGTGTACTCCAATTGTCTATGAAGCCCACGAATGAACACTTCCAACAGAACAAACGATTATTATTATCCTTAACTTCCGAGTTGATCGAGGCCAATTGACATGCTAGGACAAGCGAACCAAATGTAGAATATACGAGTGTAGAATATATGAGTTGTGAACCGAACCTGAACCATTACTTTTGACGGAACCGAAACCGAACAGAAATTTTCATGGGACTGTTGAACGCGAACCGGAGTAGAAGCGGAACAAAAAATAATAGCGGTAACCGATTTGCAACGAAACTATTCGGAAAGAAGTGTATGGTCTCCACTCTCCATATCACGGATTTCGTAAATTTTCATCGAGCAGTCAAACGAGTACGTACAGTAAGTTTGCTTTCAGCGTCTTTTTAACACGTTGAAGCGCAGTTGTCCTTGTAAGCGCCCAAGCTTGTTGTCGGGTTCCCAAGCAAACAACGTGGCTGTCCTTTGCCACCAATTGCTGTAGTTTCTGAAGGTGAGTGGCCATCGTCCACCGAATGAAGCAGGAATGGAGTAGGCCAGTTGTGTAGCTCGATAAGACGAATATGTGGTTATGCAGAAATTGAGAAGGAGCATACCCAGAGCGGTGTCTGTATGATTGGTGATGGTTGGGAAAAATGCTTACTGCCTTTACAGCCACATTGTGTTTTGGATTAACTGGTACACTGCTGTTAGGTCGGACACAGCGAGGTTGGTAGACTTATCTTCGACATACTTCAGTACGGTTTAGTACCGTCGTGTATGTAAAATGCTGGCTATCTTACTTTGCTGGCACTGTGCGTGTGAGAAATACGATTTTGGGAATAGACAGTAGCTATCTGCATATCCATTTCTTCTTTCTCCCAATGCAGGCACAGTACGCATTCCCTAAAACGAACACGTTGAAGCGGTTCGCGAACCAGTTTGGGGCTGCAAACTGGTTCGATTTTTGGCGCGGCCGAGCCAAAACAGCGCCGGAACGAAATTCAAGCAAACCGAACCGAACCTGTATTAAATAGAGAGTTTTAGCAGACCGTTGACAACGGTGGTTTGCGTCAAACCGTATTAACCAGATCCAATCAGTGGATAAGATTCTGAGTCACGCGCGACTACGATTGGTTCCGATAGACACGATAATCTTATCAACGGTATACTTAAAACTCACTAATGTCTCTGTAAAGCGTAGTGTCGGTGGAGAGGGGCATACCTCTCTCGCGATGCGGTATCCCCCCCAGAGCTTGTTTATTGCTCGCCGCAGATAAGTCTAGGCGGGCGGTGATTTATCTCATTGGAAGGAACACAGGAACCTTGGTCCATAGAACATGATAAGCCCAGATTCATTTGAAGAGGCTGCATGTTGTGGTTTGAGAGCTTCTTTTATTGTATCGTAATAATGAAAATTAATTCGTACGCTGCTGCCGCAGCTGCCGTTCACCCAGGGCACGGTTTTCGCCAGCGCTGCGAGCTTCGCTCGTGTCTAGCGCCCGTCACATTGATATCTGGGAAGAACCATTTCGTGGTATGTCGTTTTGCTCTATTACGGACTGCTAAAAAAATTTTTCGGAAAAATCGGCAATAGTCTCGCGAGGTCCGAGCAGGTACTTTGGAGTCGGTTCGCATGGAATTGCCCAGGTACCAAATTAAACGTCCCTTCTGACACGACCCTGAGCAATCCGTGAATAGTGTTTCGGAGTCAGGGTTGCACAAAGACACTATTCAGCGCTCGAGAGTGTAACTTGGCCTCCTACTAAGGCTTGCTGTCTGAGAACCTTGTTCGGACCGTGATCGAGATTTGATCTTTGAGATTGCGATTGACATCCAGATCGTGGGACCACGTTGCCGCTGGTGACGGTCATTGCAATACACCAGAATTCATTTCAATGTCCTTTCAATTCCGTTTCAATGCTGGATATCCCTGGGATTTTCAACCCTTGATTTTCCTCGTTCCCACGGAGCTGCAGTACATATATATCACCTTATCCGGAAACCTTGCAATAGGAGTCAACTAGGAAATCAGCTATCATATCTGTCACGAATTTTTGAACGAAGGACTATTGTGCAACTCATTGTAACTTGTAATATTTTTGCAAAATATTGAAATCGTTGTTATAAACTGTTTTGCATGCAACGCAATACGAACAGAAGGAGAAAAAGGACAAGGTGCTAGCTCCTTCCTTGACTCTAGCACCATGTTCTATTCCTCCTTTTGTCAGTGTCCGTGTCACTGAATTTTTCTGCAAAATTCAGTGGGAACCGTTGTGGCCACCCACAATCTGTTATCAGCGGGAATGTATTGTGAAGCCGAAACAAACAAACATGAGGAAATTGATTCATTGGTTGTCTGATTTTTAAAAGAAAAAAATTGAGATGTTAGTCTTGAGCCACTCGGGACTGGTTACGCGTTATGAGGAAATTAGAATAGTGCAATATAGCTAGTTTATTGTAGAAGGAGAATAGAAGGAGACACAATACACAGATGACAACATGTACGATTAAGTAATAATTACGACTTAGTAGTAGTAGTTGTTGTTGTTGTCGTTATTAGTAGTATTAGTAATAAGTACGGTTAAGTAGTAAGTTAAGTAGTACGGATTAAGTGGTGGCTATACGTCTAGTTCGACTCACTTTTATTTCTAGACAGATGCCACTGTATACCAAGGTAGAAATTTGGGGTAGTTGGTACATAGCCATGAGTAAAACTTGCAGCCAAAGAGAGGACAGAGACACAACAACACAACAGCGGGAGCTGCAGTTCCCGCTGTTGTGTTGTTGTGTTGTGTCTCTGTTCTCTCTTTGGCTGCAAGTTTTTACTCATGGCCACTGTATAGTAGGTTCTTTGAGGTGGCGCTGGCACGATCACGGGTTGTCTCGAATAACATGTGTTGCATGTGTCTAGTACCACTGCTCTACGGGAATATGTGCCCGGCTTCCTTGCAATATGCAGGCGCTGTGGAGCTGTGGCCCGTTATGATTATGAAAAAATGAAGCAAGCGAGCTGGTGAAGATGATGCATAATGTAAAACCCCGAGACTAGGGAACACAAAGGGACATACGCAAACAGGAAGCCTCAAAAAGAGAAGACTTCGTGTTTGTGTCTGTCCCTTCGTGGTTCCCTAGTCTCGGGTTCTTACATTATGCACCGTCATGATTGTTGCAAGCGGATGTGAAGTGTGTACACGCTCTTTTCCACCGTACAAGCCAGGAGACTTTCTTCTGTGTTCCGTCACATCCGGCATGGCAGACCATCTCCCTAAAGATGGCTTGTGCAACGTAATCTTCTTTTCACTGATCACGACCAACACCAGCGTGATGTTTTCTAGTATGAGAGTAATTGCGTTGAACCGCATCAGAAGATACGTTGCTGTGTCAAGGAGAACTCAATGCGGGCTCGACTTCCCGTTCAAGTGAGTCCTCCAATTATGCTTTATCCTTGCAAGGATTCCCTGGGCACTTGCCTCATGGTAGTATGAAACTACATATGCGGACGCGTTTTCCATGGCAGCTCACCTAGATTTGTACCATGCCATCAACTTGCTGGCAAGTTGCCTGCTGCCGACAGAGCGCCGAGGGGTCAGCTACAGCTGCTGACCCCTGCTGCTGCTGTATGGCATCCATTGCAGATTGGTCGGAGGTGTGAAAAGTTGCCAACTTCTATAGTTACCACCTAGGTTAGCATAGGGTGGTAACAGCAGTTATCGTATAATAAAATTGCAATCAGCGGGCGTACGTCCCCCTCACTCACCTAATCGGGTACAGGTGCCAACATTTAGGCACAACGTATGGGGCAATTATTACTTCCGAAAAGGTGTAGCTGCTCCACCCTATTTTCTAAGAGTACAGAAGCGGTGTGTACACACGGGTGCAGTCGTACTTGTGACATATTTTTCACAGTGATATCCCAATTCAGGCTTCAAGCGATCACTGCACTCAAAAGTTGGCCTTTGGTCTAGGAAACAACAGTGCTAGAATAAAGTGCAATGCAATGCGAGAAAATAGCGACGACGCGTGACCCGTGCGTACCGTGCATGGCTAAAAACTAGAGACGATATTGTAATGTTTGATATTCGCCCTGCACGGTCACTAATTCGGGAGGCACAATCCTGGTACGGAACTATTTTATGGCAGTGTGAAACTCCATGCGAACGCGTTTTCCGTGGCAGCACGCCTAGATTTCTAACGTGCCATCAAGTTAATGCATTCACTGCCTGCTTCGAACCCGTAACCATGGACCGCTTTGAACTTTGGCACTTGCTGATAACGAAGGAGAAAGTCTCCAAGCTGTTCCGATTCCTTCTCTCTCGGCCAGGTCACTCATGTCTGCGAAAACGAAACGTTCCCTCCTCCCTTCCTCGTTCCTGTAATCTTCCAACATGCGCCGCGCGTAAAAGGAGCACTGGGAACACTATCGGAACAAGTCTGTCTGCTCTGTCTGGAGCAATTCTGTGCTATTTGCAGATTGGAAGACTTCCAGTCGGTGGTTTCCCACGTCCCGGGGTCAATGCAAAGCCACCTAGGCAGCAGAAGGCCCGCGTACTCTTTCAATTCACGTCATGCTCCTGGACCGAGTGTCGCTGAGAAGCCATCTCATTGAAAATGTATGGCAGCCGGTCGAGGTGCTTGACGGTATCGAAAGAGTGCACAGCCCTTGTTATCCAGGTGGCATTGGTCAAGGCCACCCCACGGAGCACCGCTGACTTCTCCTTCCAGATGGATAGATTTGACCGGAGCTACGGTGTCACGTGGCATCTGGTTTCTGCTATTGGTTACTGCACTTATCTTCCATTCGCTTTCGGTGACATAGTGGAAGCTCCTGCTTGTACAGTGCTGGGCAGAAGTTTACGAAACACGCTCCTCAGTATTCCTTCCTCAGAGTGACAAGCTAGCAGCGCATGGGGACCGTACGGATTTGCAAACAGGACTGGGTTACCTAGTCCGTACAATCCCGTTCCCTGCTAGCATGTCGCTTTGAGGAAAGAATACGCCGGATCGTGTTCCGTAAGCTTTTGTCCGGCACTGTACTTCGCTTGCGCCCGGTCGTGTGCGAGCGCCCCACACCCCCGCTCATTCTAACGCGTGATACAGACCGTGTGCTGTTGGCCGGAGCGGGGCACTCTATGCAGTCGCCTGATTGTTCCGAATAGCTGCACCCGCACCCAGGGTCAGTGACCATCTCAAGCATCTCAATGTCCGTACACTCACTTTCGCACTGCTTACTGCATTCGCAGCACTATTGTCGAGCACCGAAACAACATCGGAAGTTCATCGATGCTCCAAGCCATCAGAGAGATCGGCGCGCCCTTGTCCGGCGTCCTCACTGCCAAAGTGGGACCAAACTGGGATGAGCGTAGCGAAGCCACGAGTGTCTTGCTTCGTGTAAGTTGTAGTTGGAACAGTTTAGGCTCGCGTATTACGATACCCCGGCAATGTAGGCATTGAACGTCTTCGTCAAGCGCGTTATTCCACATATTCCGCGGAAAGCACTTCTAAAAATTGTGTGCGCGAAAAGTTCGGAATTCCCACTCAGAGGTGCCTTCCAAGAAGAAAATACACACACACAGACAAAAATGCTTAGCAAAATTTGTTGTTTTTTTAGTCAAAAACGTCGAATTCGGTTGAGACGGCATTTCTATGCTTCACCTCTTCCGGTGATGTAATTGGCATTGCCGCCGAGATTCACCACGCTGGTTCCTATCCGACACGTAACGAAATCATGAACGCAGACGTCTCACTGTTCGGCAGCATACTCCATTGACGTCGGTCCAGTTACACGTATTTCAGGCACCCACTATTCCGATAGCACCTCCAGTACAGCGGCATTTTTTTCCAGACACCACTTTCAATGAGCAATATATAAATAGTAAACGACAGCATGGAAGACAGATGTCTAACAACGTTGTCACTCTGAGGATTGCTGATGCATATTCGTGCAGCACTGTGTTGCAAACCATATATACATCCCAGGTAGGGTAAGATGGGACAAGATAATACAGAAATTTGCAGTTGAATATGAACTGAGTATGGAATATGCCCCCCCCCCCCCCCCCAAAAAAAAAAGCTGGCCACAGGTCTAGAGCTTCCGATCTGTAAATCGTAACCGACGCAGCCGGTTGTACAATAAACACAGAAAAAGAACAAGAAATTCAAAAATGCAGATTGTCTCATCTTGCCCGAACACTCGTGACAAGACGAGACATCGCGTGCACTAAGATGTGACACGCCTTGGTAATGAGCTACAGAAATTAGTTTTTGCTCTCCAAGCACCTACACAGCTCCCTCGAGCTCCAGGACCACATAGTGTGCAATAAAACCACACAGAACCCGGTGCTATTTCTTGCTCCACCGTCCTTTGCACGCCATGCACCGCCAGTCTGGAGTGTCGCTGGTTGCTCGCTTTTGAGTGCTGTGAAATACTATAGGCGATATGCAAAAAAGAAATATCTGAGGAGCATGCATACAACTACCTAGTCGCGTCTTGCCCAGTGCATCCAGTCGGATTGATTATGTTTTCTGTGAAACACCGGGTAACTGGGAATGTGCACATTCTGCGTGTATCTATATGAATGAAAAGAAATAGGATATCCAGTTACATTGACAGAATAGTCCTGAAAACGCTGCTGCACAGATGACAAAAAAGAGTACGGAAAATCGCGCCGTTTTGCAAGCCTTTACATTTCAGGCCTTCGCAATAATACTAAATAAATCCGCATTAAAGCAGACATGCAGAGCCATCTATGAGTAAAGTGGCAATCGCATGGAACAACGCGTCTCTGGGACAGGAAACGTCGAATACATAATGTCGCGGCTTGCCCTGTGTCTCATCTTGCTCCAGCTTACCCAATATCCTGGCGAAATCGCAAATTGTCACCGTCAGTTTATGTAGAAAGTAGAACCATGCGACCGCCAGATTCCTACTGTCTACACATCCCAGAATCAGAATGGATATTTGGATGTTCAGGGGATGTCTTCCACCGCTCCACCAAGATTATGGCGGTAATGTAAAAGTAATGCATATGCTATATGAGTCCGATAGGAGGAATGCGCAACGAAGTGAACCTGTACAGGAGTACTTTTGAAGGGGTGTGGACAATTGGTCGCCATGAATGCGCGCATACAAAATGCGATTTCAAAACATTGTCGACCAATCGAAGCTCGCGTACAGTCTCGGCCAATGTGGTTGCAACACGATGTGTGGGCGCAGTGGTACATAATCTACAGCCGCATCCGCGGGTACTTGAGAGGGCTGATCTCTGCTCTGGCAGTGGAAGAGGACAACTTTTCGAACAACGCTCCATACATGGCGCTGGAGGTCATACGAAAACAACATGCCGGCTCCAACTCGCCATCTTGCCTCAGTGTCGATCAGGGTTGCGGAGTTGGCACTCCGGAGTTGGAATGATTCCGGAATCATTTCAGATTTATCATAGCCTGGAATGGAATTTGAATGGAATGACGGAAACTCTTCTAGGAATGGAATGGGAATGAAATTAGGGCTTTTTTTCGCAGGAATGGAATTCGAATGGAATGGTCTGGGCGCTCTGGTGATAGTTTTGGTTTCAGTCCCGTGGTTTCTGCCGTGTACAGACGCACAGCACCTGCACACGCGCAAGAGCGCAAAAATATTGTTGAATATTCGGCATGCACCTTCATTTCAAAAATAAGAATACAGAGATGCTCTCCGCGGTCCCCCAGAATTGCGCGCAGCTCCAGCAGACGGGAGTATTTTCCACAGCTTGGCATATTATGACAGCACAGCAAAGGACCCATTTCCAGAACCGGAACACGCGATATCAGCAAGATTGCTCACATGTGCAAATTTAAAAAAAATGTTTCTCATCGCAATTAGTACTGTATCGATGTTGTTGTGATTTTAGGAACCTCCCCGCAGCTTGTCTTGATGTGCTTTTTCCGCGCTGGGTATTGATAACTTCCCCTAACAATGTGGGCTAGCCAGTACAGTTACCGCTCCTTATTTTTTGTTTTTATTGGTGGAATTAAAAGAATGGGATTGGGTTGCCTAGACATTCCAGGAGTGTGAATTGACCATGCCTTTCTATTCCGATGAATTGAAAGGAATGGAATTATAACAAATCTCCATTGCTGGGAATGGGATTGGAATGGAATGGAATTCAGCAACCCTGGTGTCGATACTCTGAAGCATAGCTTATTCAGTGGCTCCAGTTGACCAAGCCTTACCGTAGTAGGTGTGTAGCAGCCCGCATCGCCATCGTTAAGCCGCGGCCTGCACGCTGCACGTTTTTCCACTTTCGTTTTTGGTGGCAACCGCCACTGGGATAAACCCTCAGTTCTTTCCCGCAAATTGTGGTGTGAACACCTTGTTTACTTCGCTCCACAATTTCTGGTGACCCGGAAGCCTGAGGGTACGGCACTACCCTCAGGCTCCCGGCTGACTTCTTTGACGTAACAGAGGTCTCCACTCCCCCCGGAACTTACGTCGACACGCTTCGTCGCGCTTTCGCAAACGTCCGTCCTGCCTCACCTCGTGTTCCCTCGCCCAGATCCTCCTTTGTCCCCCAGCAGCTGTCTTCTGCCTCGCATGTCTTCATGCGCCGTGACAGGATCCGCCGCCCGCTTGAGCAACCTTACACCGGCCCTCACCCCGTTCTCCGGCGTTCGGACAAGTTTTTTACCATCTCGGTTGATGGCAAAACAGAAACCGTGAGCCTGGACAGACTCAAGCCAGCCTTTGTGGAGCCACCCGAACCCCCAGTAGCCCTCCCGCCTCCCTTCCCCACTCAGCCTTCTCTCAGCGCCACCAGACATGTCACTTGGGCTGACCGCTCCTCTCGGAGTCTGGGGGGGAGGCAGTGTAGCAGCCCGCATCGCCATCGTTAAGCCGCGGCCTGCACGCTGCACGTTTTTCCACTTTCGTTTTTGGTGGCAACCGCCACTGGAATAAACCCTCAGTTCTTTCCCGCAAATTGTGGTGTGAACACCTTGTTTACTTCGCTCCACAGGTGTCTCGTGCGTCGCAGTTGCTCGCTTGGCGTGCTAAAAAAGGCAACGAACTCCGAAACAGTAAATTAAAGTATAAACTGTAAACACCGCCCTGAACACTAGTGTATAGGAGCAACGCTGAACCCAATTATGCCGACCGTCGCTTTGTTACCCACTGTGCTGTCCAGACTTGCCGTCCTGCGCCCTTTTGGGGAAGTCGCCCGGGGCGGTTGCCCCTCTCTTCGCGCTCGAAACGGCTCCGGGCAAAAGCCTTTTCAACCTGTCAGGTGACAGAACGATGTCATTCGGGATTCTGAGCCTGCTATATGCGGTGAGTGTGAAGTTGCAGTGGATGCGCTGGGCAGAAAACACATATCAATGTTAACGCAGCTCACCCCGCACGCAAAATCATTAGTGACAATTAGTGACAGTTACCACCTTACAGCTTCAGTTGTCATTCCGTGCTTGTAAGTGACGTACGTGTTGAATCAAAGTAGAAGGAACGAAAAGAGATGGAGGGTGATAGAGCACGAATTGTTTCCGGAAAGTATCAGTATATATCTACGACTTATGACAGGTTTCACTGGCAGCGAAGAGGAAATTGGAGTTCACATCCAATATACACACGCGAACTTTTCTGAAATATCCGGACCAGGTGTGTCGTTGTTGCCGACTGCCGGATCACAAAATAAATAAATAAATAAAAGGGAAAAGAGGAAACAACGAACAACTCTGCACGAAAATGAATACTGTTATGAATAAGCAAACAATGTATCTGAACACCAAAACGCACGTGTCACAAACGTTCGTTGGCCACAGTGACTGAATGGTTGCGACGTGAGGAGCAACTAGCACAACCTGCATTAATGACGTAATTACAGTACCGTAACGCAGGGATTTCCCTACACCCCCCCCCAGAGGGGGGTGTACATTTTTGCAACCCCCCCCCCCCTGAAATTTATCAGGTGACCTCACCCAGCTCAGCTACCAACACGTTTTGGTAGTGAGCCCGGCGCAGCGAATTACATCCGTACTGTCAAACTTTGGCTGTAGGACCAGTCATGCAGATGATCGTACCATGCATTTGTCTAAAATCATTTGAAAGTGACTGTTCAATGCATATATTGCGCGCATATAGGAGCAAAAATGCGTGCGGGCAGGCAAACTCAATGTGGATCATCAAGAACCATTTGCGCAAGGTATTCTGCTTTTTCCGTCTAAGGTTGTCACTGTCGGTTGCAAGGTATTCATTGAGCGTCGTGAGACAAGGTGCTAGTCTTTTTTATTTGTCGGTCGTGTGAGTATGCATCTTAATGTTGAAATGCCGTTCATAATGAATATGTATTATACTGTACTGTGTTCTAACGTAATAACATGTACAAATAAAACGGGAAAGCTGTGCAGATATGTCACCATTATGCCACGATTCTTTCCGTGTCTAAGAGAAATTCCGTAATTGCAACCTTCACCAAACGTAACCCCCTCCCACCCAGGATCAGTAATTCAGTGTTGACATTAGCCATTTACGACAATTTGCCACAATCTAAATCAGAAGCATTCAAATGCAACGAAACTATGCGCTAGTGTGTGCGAGCTCAACGGTCGGAGTCTCCGAAAGTACGCGTAAAGGCTCATTCACACATGCGTTTTCAAAAGCGGCGTCGCCGCAGCGTTCGCGGCGCGGCCGAGCGGAGTCGGTCACACATGCATTTGCCGCCTGCGTACAAACGCGTTTCGTTGGTGAGCCAACGCCGCCGCGAACTCGAAACGCTTTCAAAAAACGCATGTGTGAGTCCAGCTTAAGTCTGGACAAGCTCCCGCCTGGCCGTCTCCAACGTTTCTCTCCTAATCATTCTCACAAAATCACCAGGTGTCTCGCAGCCAGTAGTAGGCGTTCCGCGCAACCGCGCCAGCAGCGCGGTCCGCTGGTCCCAACCCCTTAAAGCTCAGCTTCGCTGATTTTCGAGTGTTACGAATAGAATGCTACTTACATGATGTGTTCATAAGGGAACACTGATTATGTGTGCAAAATAGTTATCCCGAACTCCTCGCAGTTTTTCGAAACAGTGAATTTTTTTGTTTCACTGACATTCCGTCTTGTGGCCCGCAAACCCTGTGTCGACGACACATTCGTGGTCTGCCCGTGCTCCGGCTTTGGCTTGGTTTCTTCCGCCAAGCCGGCCGGTTTCTTCTGCCGAGCCGTCTGCTGCGCAGATTGACATTGGGGAAGTGATAAACAGTTCGCTACTAAGGAGCCAGTATATTTCTGGTCTTCACTGAACCCACGAGGAACGTGAGTTTTGCTCCTTCGACTGAAAAGCATTTGCAGGGCCAGTACAGACTTCCTGGTGTGTTTCGTGTTCTGTGCTGCGTGCCGAGAATGCGTGAGCGTTTTGCTCCCGTCTGCAAGAACACTTCAGCATTCAGTTCCAATGTTTCAAACCACAACTTTCCGAAAGGCGAAAGAAAAAGCTATTGACTGCAACAATCGGTTACAACTCCGACTGGGTGCCACCTTCGAAAGCAGCGATTTCATCTGTTCATTTCGCTCATACGAATGTTACGGAAGCACGCAACTTGTTTCACACGAAGTCGAAGATGTGTCGTCCGGGATGCTGTGCCAACCTTATCTGCAGCAGGACATTGCAGGGGCAGGACTAGGCAGCAGATAAATGTAAGACGCGTAAAGTTAGACAAGTCAGTCATGCGGTGCAAATGGCATCACATAGAAAAGAAAAACACGCTATCTCTCAGTTACTGCTTCTTCCTTTAGAGATTAGACCCCAGCGTGTGTATTCTCAGTACAGATTTGGAATTGCCTTATTGGTTAAATGATTTCGCAGGCATTATGGCACCACCGAAAAGCTTGCACTCCACGTCTCAAATATCACCGTCTAGGTTTCAAGCTGAAGGCTGTCACCAGTGCCAACCAGACGCCCCTTCAAAGTTCATCTGTTTTTGTTGACGGAACAGTGACATCTGGTACTGATACATTTCATTTTCTGATGAATCAAGTGCATTGCATCACTTGTGCTCGACTTCTTGTGTTCGTATACCCTTGCTGTTGCTCGCTAGCTTAGAGCAACCATGCCTGAGGTGTTTCTGTTCTTACTCCAGCACTTTCAGAGTACATTTCAGCAGTATCATCGTATCATATGCACGGCAGCACATCTTGTGTATTTTTAGTAAGGTATAAATTAAAATGTTGGATCAGTTGTTCTATTTTGGTCACAAATAAGGTGTTCTTCCAGAGCCCTCAAGGGCAGTTCAGGCAGTTTCATGTGTGCAACAGCACATACCTTTTCTCAGTTTTGAGTAAGATAAATCGAAATCTTCCAGTTGATGTGTGTCGGTCATAAATTATGTTTTTCGGATGTTTCAGGATTACATTCGAACAGCATCATGTGTGCAACAGTACATTCTTTTTCTCATGTGAAGTAAGGTAAATCTGTCCGCTGTTGTGTTCTGCCAATGCAGCAGAAACTTCTGTTGCATTCAAGTGGTATCATGTATACAACAACTTGTTTTATGCCTTTCTGTAGCTGCTATACTAATATTGTGAGTACAGAGACATTCCTGCAGACCATATCCGAGAATCTTGTGTGCTGTTGTTAGTATGATCTGCAGCAGTATATTGATAATAATTATTCAATGACTTCAGCTAACATTTACATTCTTACTTCCAGGTAAACGTGTCACGCAGATGCCCTACCCCTTGGCATGCTTAGTTCAAGATTCATCTGGAGCATTATTTTTCAATTCAATTTGCAGTGGCATTAATATCACAACACACAACACACTGCATGTCTAAGGTGCGTGTA
The DNA here is from genome assembly GCF_037126465.1 of Ornithodoros turicata. NCBI lineage: Eukaryota > Metazoa > Arthropoda > Arachnida > Ixodida > Argasidae > Ornithodoros > Ornithodoros turicata. The sequence continues at coordinate 20,233 of NW_026999396.1, read as the reverse complement.
GAATGCATCAAATCTATTCTCAGGTACAGGCGAGCTGGTACGCAATTACAACATGAAACAACTGACAGAGATCGTAAAGTCATGCCTTTTCCTCTGCGACTCGGGTTTCATGTGTTATCCTCACATGCAGCTCATTTCGCCTGTGCTCTGCAGCATGAGCAAAAAGCAGATATTGTTTGTGGTCACATGACACGGGACATAAATACAGTGAAACCTTCCTATGTCCCCCTTCTTCAATTTATCGTCCTTAGTGGTACCTGGTGGTGTTGCCTGGTAGTGGTACCTCTACCGACTCTTCACTGAAAATTATTATTGATTTTGGTAGATTCAATTCCGTTCAGATTCCACTCAATGGCATTACCTCTGGAGCTTTTCGAGCAGCGAGGACTTGTCTCTGAAGCGTCAGCCCGCTTTTCATTGCTTTGGTGCAGTGCGCATTCAAGCCTCTAGACAAACCGAAGACAAGTGCTCAAACAAAGAATTACAATGTAAACTGACAGTACTTGTTTTTGGACTCGAAAAGCTAAAACAACACAATGCTGAGACAAGTATAGGGGAAAAAAAGAGCGAAAGTCAAGGCCACTGGCTCATTTTTGGTCTATTTGGTGCAAAGATGCAGCGAGATTGAGGTAATTTGGCCGGGGTTTTGTCCGACTTAACAGGGAAAACCCTGTCCTACTTCCGAGATAGGGAGGTGTCCGACATAGAGAATTTCATCCCCCATGTAGTTTCAATGGGAGCCTGCCCGTGCAATGAAATCTTGCCCGACATGGGGAGTTGTCCGATGTGGGGTGTTGTCCGATGTAGGGAGGTGTCCGACTTTGGAGGTTTTTACTGTACTATACAGCATTCTACATGTAATCTAACAGTTGTTCACGTTTGGATATTTTAACCATGGAATTTACCCTGCATGCAACATACCTTGTCCAAACACCAACAACTGCTTGACAGCAGCATGTACTGTTGCTGTATAGCACTTATGGCTTGCGTCCTGTGATCGGAAAACAATGGTATATTTTTCTGCTGCAACCGGTAAACTACAGTAAAGATTTAGAAATTGTGTCATACCATAAAGCACTACGCGAAATGGGAGTTTGAAAAAGCTGGAGAAGACTGTCATTAGAACGGGGGACATGTTCTACGGTGAATTTTTTTACAGTGTGTGCTGTACCACGTAATGCACTGCAGGTCCACCCAGTATGGTAACGCTCTGAATACTGATTTGCTGAAAAAAGGAACGCGTGCGTTTCTTGTACTAACTTCCCCTTATGCAATTTTATAGAAAAATGTTTTCAGTCAATGGGGAGGGAGAGGACATTATTCTGGATTCTCGTTGACCTATAATGTGTCGTGTGTGAAGGTCATTTTGAAGACTGTAGGTGGTACAATACTGCGTTCCCACATTCTTGGCAGTGTTGACTAATAACCATAATAAAGTGGAGAGTACATTTGTTGCTTCATATATTTGTGTCAAGGCAAAGTATGTAGAGATACATCTGTCTCAACATACAGGTGCCAAAACTGCTTCTTGTGCCTAAAATATGACAAATAGTTGTCTGTTCAACACCACTAATCATGTGCTGGCCTCCATGACATGTCTGTGACATTCCAAAGTGATTAACATGTCCCATAGATGTGTGCAATGCTGAGATGACTGTGTACCTTCTATGGGTTCTTGTTTCAAGAAAGTACTGTGTGATTTGCTAACAGCGCCTGGCTGTACCTTCACAATTCTACATAAAAATATGTAAAGTTTCCGGAAGGAAACATCATGAAGGTCCATAGCGAAAAACCCTGAGACGAGGGATAGGAAGGACATACACAATCTCTCAACATTGTGTGTGTATGCCCCTTCTTGTATCTCCTCTTCAGGTCTCGCCATCATGGACACTATCACCAGCTCGCTTACTGTTGAACCGTTCTTTCAACGATAAAAGTCACTTTCATGAACTAGATGGCAGCCAACGTGCTGTCAATAAAACGAATAATGGAAGGAGCTCAATATGATCCTTAGGCTGTGCATGGTCATTGCTTTCTGACAAATGGTGACTTAGAATTTCAGGACAGTGCCTGCAGTGGTAGTATTCTTGTGTTCTCACCCTTGACGCCCATTGTGTGCCATCAGTCACCTGTAATCTGCTAACATGCATATAGCTAAAACAAACCATATTTGTATTTCTTTGAATACAGTTGGTACAGCACATTGTTTTTGGCATGTTCTTTGGAAAATATAAATAAAAGAATTCTCTACTCTGCAAGTCTCCTGTCAGCTATACAGAGCAGCTTCGAATTTCACTAGAAGCCACGTGTGAAACCTAAACCAAACTAGTGTCGAAGGTCCATATAGGTCATAGATAGATACTATTATTATTATTATTAGATCATAGGTCAGGCTTAGGTCCTGGTTGGTAGCAACGCAATTGAACCTTGGTGCAGGAGGTGACCAGCATAACTAAATACACTGACTCTCACAAATTTTGTGGTGTTATACTTTTGAAGCAACATTAAAACGGTGCAGTGGTCTTTTCTCCTTTGTTCCTTTTAACCTAGAAATATTAGGTCTTCGGCATCGCCAGCTTTAGTTGCTGAGCGTGCAGTTATTTACGTTGAGTGCTGCAGTCTCATATTTGTTTCTCTGGACAAGCAAGCCCGGGCTTCCCCATTTTGATAAGGGTCTTTCAGTCTTGACAGCGCATTTGTGGACAAGGAGAACATATACCTTTTGTCATATGTACATATGCCTTTTGTCACTGACTACTTTGGTGGCAAAGTTACTTGAGTGGCACTTCTGCAATTTTAAGCACATGTTTAAAAAAATTAGGGTATGGGAAGTGCTGCCTGGTTGAACATGTGGAGCATACAATGTAATAATTGGGGGTTTACCTCGCATTACCTCGATTACCTCGCATCGCGAGACAACTCAGTGTGGAATACACAGCACAGTGTAATGTTCCTTATTCTGGCAATGTTAGCATGGTCCAAGAAGTGGGAAATGTTGCATTACCCTTAATAACATCTGTTGGGCCCAGCAAACAGGATACATATATCCTGACCTGAAGACACTATGCCTAACTCAAAAACAGTATGAGATCGACCCGTACGTGTTTTATTTGCGATACTATTATGAAATATGGCCTGTGGTATAGTGAACATGCAACTCAAGTGAACATGCAAAAAATACGTATAAGGGCTCTCGATCTACATGCTGCGAAGCGCTCTACGAGATAAACAACACACTACAAAACTACATCCAACACTTTTTGTCCCGGGCAACTCGAATGACCACTTTCATATAACCGACGAATGTTGAACGAATGCAGTTCGAATGGTCACGATAATTCCTACGTCGTTCATTGCGGTCACGCTATGATGCTGCACAATATATGTATGTATCTCGTGTAACAAGCCTGGCAATCGTACGATGTGCCATGGGCAGATATACGGTCTTCTTTCTTTGAAGACCAGTCCTCTGCAGGTATATGCTCAAAACCGACCACCAAGTCTCACGTTGTTGCTCAACCGCTCCCATTCCTGCACTTGTAGTAAAAGCAGCAAACAGGATGACGTGAATAGCAGCTGAACGGTTGAACTGCGAAGCTCTCGGAACACATAATCACAATTTCATGCCGAAAATGTTGTTGAGATGAGTTCGCAGTTGTTGTTTCCATCGTTCAATAGCTCTCGGATTACCTCGGACGAAACGCTCATCGTAGCCGGCGGCCATAACTGGATTTCCTCGCAAAAAGGGAGAAGACGCCAGGGAAGTCAGAGAAAGCCTCAGCTTTCATCCAATCAGAAGCACGATTCTCTATCTACGAAGATGGAGCAGGTTTTTCCCATCTACGTCACAAAAATGGCTGCGCCCATGGCTTGTTTTGGTTTCTTTGATTAATTAATTTTCGTAATAGGAAGACAAAATTGAGAAACGAAGGTGTGGTTTCGGGGGCAGTTGGATGTGCTCGTTCTGAATATCACAACCGTTTTAAAGGTACTGTAAAGCAGTAGACAAGCATGATATGCGGTGATGTCACTAGAGACTTTGTTGCTTCTAAATACCATATGCGCAACCATACGACCGACAACGCGCTATAAATATTTTTAATTTGCCATGAAAATGCGGCCGTAGTGGAGCGGTGCGACGCCTGATGTCAAACAACCCCTTGTACAGCGGGCCAACACTGAAAATTAGTATTACCCACTATGACATCGGAACTTCGTTATTTTAGTAACCATATTAGTTTTCCTGCTTACCTATGCATTCTGAAACCCCTGTTAACAATTTAACCTGTTAACCCCTGTTTTTGCGAAGTAACCCAGTGCTGGCCGCTGTTCGATGGGGGCTCTCCCTTCTCTGCTGCGCCTGCGCGCTCCTTTTGTTCGCGGCCTCTTTCGAACGAACAACTCTCTCTGTGAACCTCTGTGAACAAACAAGTCCCGACGCTGTCTGGCTTCTTGAACGTCTGACACATTTTTTTCAACGGCTCAGCATTTCATTTCAGTTCGCTTATCCGTTTATCCTCAGATGTGGATAGTTGTGTGGATTGCAGGGGCGGATTTTATGATGGATTGTGGTGGATTGTTATGTAGGGCCCAGTGTTATACGCATGCAATGTGGTTGCCGCCGTATGTGTCAGGAGTACGGATTCATTTCGAATACCTAGTACAGTGTTGCCCGTAATCTTTAATTGTAATTTTGTAATTAACTGCACCGTCGATTGGAATGAAACTTGCACAGTTTTTGTCCTGGTGGCTTGGACTATCGAATAGCCACACTAAATGATATTTGATCGGTGCTGCTTTACAGTACCTTTAGCACATGGGGAAATCGGCGTAGCTGACCTTTAAAGCGACACTCCGGACCTCCGGAGGGTATTCAGATTGCGACTCCATTCGATTGTGCTCCACACGTTTATCATCCACGTAAAATAGAAAGGGTGAAAGCTTCCCCGTTTTAGAGAAAACGAATTAAATCCCATGGTTAACCCATATCCGGTTTCGGTTTCTCCGTGACGTCACGTCGCTGTTGTTCGCGACGTCATAATTGTATAAGACGACACAACAACACCCGGCGTTGTTTGAGGTGCAAAGTGAGATTTTCAGGTGAGACTTGACTCAGTTGGGATTGGCGATTTGTTTACTAACTTACGTTATTCCTAACTATGTAGCTTCTAACATTTTCTATGCGGGTCTGCTGTAACTCAGAGAGACGCGCCTGACAAATGTTTGTGATGTGTAGGCCAAAGCTGTGACGAGAACGAGGTACTGCACCAAGCTTTTATCCAGGGTGGTGAATACTGCATAGCTGCCCCAACTGTTATAGGGTTCGATTCCGCAAACCCGAAAAATGACACGGACGTTGTGTTTTCATTCTTGTTCTCACGAAGCACTCAGGAACACATATGCTTCATCGCTCAACATACACCGCCACGTATGCGGTAACCAGTCACTGTCAATAAAAAGTAGGAATGCTATGCGTATTGAAAGTTGAATGTACGGAAACCGAGAACGGCGACGCACAAAGAACACACAGCCCGCCGAGAGGAGCCGAGCAGACGCCGCAAAGGCCGGAAGAGAACGCTCCTAGCGTGACGACTGTCCAAGTGCGGCTTTCAGTCGGGGGCAAAATTTGTAAGTTGAAAATTGCATTACAAATTCTAGGAGCCGAATCATAAACGAAATATTTGGCATGGTGGCTCGGAAAGAATAAGGAATCATCTGATGAGGCCTACTTACTTCACATCTGGGGTCCAGACTGTCCCTTTAAAGCGTCGTCATGCAGCTTTTGTCACTAAATTCTATATATTCCATACCTTTCAGTTCATTGTACCTTTTGCGCAAATGGGAAATTGGACTGTACACTCTAAATCTGGTACCTTCTAGTAAAGGGTAAAAATTTCAAAATTTTTACCCTCTATTTCAGAAGTTACCCTGTAACCTATGGGCAATACCCTCTATAAACGTTACACATCACCTATAAATAGAGGTTATCGTCTCCTAACCGCCAGACCGACGTAAAAGTTAGTTCCGTCAGCCATGGCTGTCTCTAAGACGCTAGCCTCTTCACAGGCGCTACAGAACAAATGATGCTCAAAATGAGCTCTCATCAGTGCAGAACGCATCCTGTCATTCGCAACATATAGCTATAATATACGTAATTCATCTAAAGGCATCCAGTGGCGAAAATCGAGTGACCATTACATGTACAGATTCACATGGACAACAAATGAAAGAAAGAAATAATTGCAACTGGAGCATATGTATTATTTAATTGGCGAACCTGGAACTACAGCTGAGAGCACGAGGACGTCACAATACCAACACTTCAGCTGTGGTAACGACATTCAGTTTCAATGAGGCATACTCTTTACAGTCCTCACGTTGTTGCAACTCCCTCTCCACTACGCCGAAAACATTTCTATTCCCTTATGATATGTCACAATGACACATCAGCGACGCGGCTATGGTTAATCAGAAGCAAACGAAGAAGTAGAACACAAGGATGACGAAGGACTAAGCAAATAGCGGACGCAACACACACACACGTACACACTGTGTTGAATCGTTGAACCGTGTTGAAGAGCGAGACTGTGCTGCGATTAGTGTTCCTAGACTGTCCAGCAAAAAACGTAACTACGTAAACTTTGTAGTGAACATACCAAGTTCCAGAATTTTGAACACGATCCGCAGTTTGTACAGACGCAGAGACACAATAACGTAACGCACATTGATCCGAAACTCTCGTACTGAATGATTGAATGTGCGGCTTGAACGACAACACAGCAGTACCTTTTATACAGGTTACCTTGCAATTCAAACGCGGAATTCGTTTAGAAGTTACAACATTCCTATAAAGGGTACATTTATAAGTTACGACGATTGGATTTCCGTTGATCTCTGAACCTCTGTTGCTCGTCCAGTGTCATGTTACAAGTCGCGTTTATCCTCTTTAGAGGTAACGAACATGTAACCTCTACGATATTTGGAAATCTACGTCTATATAAAAGTTACACATTGCTGAAAGTTACAATAAAGCGTACCGAGTTAAAGATTGTAGTGCATCTTCGGCTAGGTCGGGAGGGAATCGACGGTCTTGAAAAGTTTGTTTTTGTTGGATAAGATCAGGTCAGCGTGGTTTGGGCATATTTTTCTGTATTTTACAGCCTCACTGCAGAGAATAGCCAATTTTGTGTGACGTCGGTGGCAACTGTTGAAGGACAAATACTGTTGGGAATTTGTGGGCTTGAGACAAAGCTTAGTTAACACCATCAGTTAATTTAACTTGCACATCCAGGAACGTAATAGTGATCGCAGAATATGAATGAGTGAACTTCTTCATTTTCGGGTTTTATGATTTTTCAAATTCGGGAGGGAAAAGTTGAGAATTCGGGGAGAAATCAGGCGATATCATTCCTGTTTGATATGTCACCGGGGGATTTTCGGGTGAAACGAAAGGCATATAAAACAAGCCACTGCTGCGACACTGGGACGAGAAACAACAATCTTTATATTTGCACTCGGAACTGTGATAGTGAATGACCGCGGTATTCAGACACTTGCCAGAGCTCAACAAAAGCTCGTTTTTGACTCCTGCAGGAGGGAACCCTAAAAGGCGGACAAATAGGTTGTCAAAAGTAGCTCTCTTCGCTGACTTTTCCGGTTTACCGAGAACGACAAGTTGTTGGACCGAATTCTTGAACTATCGTGTAAAATCAGGTTTATTCTGAAAACGATGAACTCTATGTATAAGATACATGGATCATGGATTCCGTGCACTTTGCAAAGGCCGCCTCTGTTGCAGAAATGGCGTCTAATGTAACTAAAGGCAAGAAGGGGATGGTTGAAATTGACATAGCAATTCCAGAAAGTGCGTGGCGTAGATCAACGTCAATCTTATACCACACATTTCGAACCTGTGGCTTAAACATCCTCTGTTCCCCGTCATAGCAAAATCATAAAGTTTCCATTCTTCGAGGTGGATATGACGACGGAACCAATTATGCGGGGCTTTAATGGTGAAACTAATTAGGATGCACAATGTGCCGCGCGTGTTTGCTGCAGTGCAGATGCTTCTGAATGATTTACCACAATTTTCGGACCCTGTGGCGTATACGCCCTTTGTTCAGTAATCAAACCAATCAATGAATATAAAGGAAGCACAAAGAGGAACGAGAGGGCATTTCTGAAGGATCCACCAATGGGTCTTCCTAAATTTTGGTACTGACGGGCTTATCGGAGGGCATTGTCTTGCCGGCAAATAACGGCAGGTGGCGCGTCCATACGGTCATTTTTCAAGATTTTCCCGAGCTGCCATCTTTCGGGAGTTACGACGATGCAGCTAGAAAAGGAAGCGAATAATCGAATTCGCCGAAAGAAACAATGCCTATGCAACTGCACAGGGTGTTTCACGTCACCAGAGGAGCTTTCAGTTGGAGGGTTTCAACTCTGAAAACTGACGACCATGGATAACTGCAGACTCAAGAAAAATCGAAATAGGAACAAAAATAGTCGAAAAAAATCACGCCCTGGCCTGACGGTTTTGTACTTGATCACAACCCAAATCAATACGCAAAGCATTTAATTTAACCTGTTTGATTGTCGCATAAAAGCGCGCGCGGATGGTGCAACGAGAGGTGGAAGTGATCCGGCTCTTGTTGACATTGATGCTGGTGACGACCGTCTTATCACAAAGAAAACAAAAGACCGCCTCATCACAACAAAGCAAAACAAATGAAGGCACGAGCACTTCCTCCTGTTACCGAACGTGTTGTCATGCGCGCTTTTTTGCGACATTGGATTGTAGATTCAAAACCACGCAGGCACACAGGGAGAAAGACACTCGCTCGTGTGTCTTTCTGTCTGTGTTCGTGTGTAGTTGCGCTTTTGAAACTACAATGGAATACCAACAAGCCCAACACTCTACCCTTCTACAAAGCAGGCGGGGCTAAAGCAGGCATAAAGCACTTTTTTTTCGACTATTTCCGTTGCTATACTATGCGTACTTGGCTACGGCTTTCCGTGGAGGACTTGAAATTTCTGTAGCAAAATGAGGTTGGTTGTTCGATTCCCTCCATTAAAAATTGTCCGAAGCCTTCCCAAGTGGTGGCAAGTTTCCAGGATGTAATTGCCAAATATCCACAATGCTCCGGCGATTGCCCTATTAGCATAAGGACAATGAGAAAGTGAACGCAAGTGAAATTTTTTATCACCTTGTACATCACAAGCGATATACATTAGTATACATATGAGATTATAAACAGTATACATTGTCAGCACCGGCGCACCACACCGCACCGAATTGCACGCATAGCACGTTGTGCGCCAACCACTGACAGAAATGATTTTGATTTTAAGAGAAAGACGTACGCCTTTTTGCAGCAATTATCATATATCCAAATTGCTACAAAAAGGCCTACGCACCTGTCGCTCTTCGAATCGGAAACGGTAACAATACGAGCAGTGCCAATGGTCTGCGTACGACGTAATATGCAGTGAAGTTCTGCTCTGAGAGTGTAGGTGAGAAACACACACGCATCTTTCAGAGGGATATTTTCGTAATATATTACGGGCCACCATATTGTACCCTTATCGTTGCCTCGTCATTTGCGCAAAAGACGCGCTATCCCGCCGTATTTTTACCTCTAAAAGTAAAGGGTATAGTATAGCCCTGGGTAGGGTAACCGAGGATTGACACGGTCGCACAGCGTCGCGTAATACCGGAATCAAGATCAAAAGTATGCCGAAAAACAATGAAATTCTCAAATAAGCTCCTGCGCTGCATGTGCGTGGTATACTAATAAATTCGGTTTTTAAGTCGCGAGACAACTGAGATCATGAGCGACGCACAGCGGTCGGTCTGTGGATTGCTTTTGCCCACCTGAGGGTTCTTCAACGTGCCATAAAGCTCATCACACGGCACCCCATATTTAACGTGCGCGGTATACTTTTTGTGTGACTATTTCGTCTAGAAGCAGAAATTTGAGAGTACTGCACCAACAAAGTACACATCAAACCGTCATACGCGTTATTTACGAGTAAGTTCGTTTACGGGTTGATTACGTCATGGAAACAGAAAACGCTTGCTATGTGAAAGTCTGGGCCAAGATCGAGGGCCTGACCTGCTAGGATAGAGTTGCCAAGTGAAATATCGTAACAACACTCGACTTGTCTGCTCGCTAAAATTCGTGCACAGAACTCTCGCTAGCCCACCTGCCGAGCTGAGTAAGTCTGGATCTTCACATCGGATCTACCGCAACGGCTAACATATAGAGGAACAATAAAACTTTACGTTTCGGGTCAAATGAAGGCCCCATCATCAGAATGAGCCAACTTGGTCTGCACTAACCGATTTAAATAGGGTTAAAAATGGGTAAATGGGTCAAATAGGTTCGTGCCTCCCAGGTTGCCTCATTCTGAGGATGCGGCCCGCGTAGACCCGCATATATTAGCCGATACGTTTGAATTATTAAAGATGACAATTCCCGGCCTCTGAACAATATTCAGTAGTGAAGTATAGGTACGCTCGCAATCGTCGGGTGCCGGCGGTTGTGACTGCGAAATTTATGCTATCCTCAATATTTCGCCCACCGAGGAATCGCAGAATATGGAGCTGAATAAAAAGCACGCGCCCTCTGCTAGAATCGGCGAGACCGTACGTCTTCCGTGTCCACTAAACGTAGTCTGCAAGCAGGTGGGTGTGTGGTGACTGCCGACGACGAAGCCGGTCAACTGGCGCCGCCCACGCTGCGCACCTGAGCGCCTGAGGTGGAGTTCTCCGCCGACGGAATCTTCCCCGTTCCACAAAAAGTGCGGGCAATCAAAAAGTTTCCTCTGCCAACCTCTGTCCGCCAGCTACGCCGTTTCCTTGGGCTCGTCAATTTTTATAGACGTTCGTTCCGTCCGCCGCGGTACTTCTTCGACCCCTCGAAAAATTGCTGAAAACCAAACCAGCTTCCTCACCCGCGGCACCCTTACCCTGGAACGAAGACCTGTGAGCCGCATTCGACTCCGTCAAGGATGCCTTGGCTTCCGCTACAATGCTTAGCCATCCCCGGCACGACGCTCCCACGTCCCTCGTTGCTAACGACTCGGATAACGCTATTGGCGCGGCTCAGCAGCAAGAGGTCAACGGCGTCCACGTGCCGCTCGTGTGAGGCCGACAACGGCCGACAACGTGAGGCCGACAACGGCAAGCCCTATCACCACCACCACCACCACCACCACCACCGCTCGTGTTCCTCTCACGCAAGCTCAGCCCCACGGAGTCAAGTATAGTGCCTTCGAGAAGTATAGTGCCTCCGTCGCGACGTACTCTGCGGTGCGCCATTTTCGTCATTCGTCCGACCATAAGCCACTTGTCGACGCTTTCTCATCCGCCAGCACAAAGTACAGCCCTCGCGATATTAAGCACCTCGCTTATATCTCTGAATTCACCACTGACATCCGCCATATCAAAGGGCCCAGTAATGCTGTAGAGGACGCCTTGAGTGGTGTTCACGCTGTGACCAGAGCGACAGTCCTCAGCGCCGACGCCATCGCCCATGCACAATCTGAAGACTCTGAGATCGCCCACCTTCGTAGCGGTGATTCAACAAGCCTCAAACTTGCCAAAGATTTGCCCGTGCCTGGCTGCCCGCGGCCCGTCCTGTGCGACACGACCAATGCCGCGCCTCGTCCAGTAATTCTCGCTGCCTTGCGGAAGACTGGTTTTGCTCCTTCCATGGCCTCGCACACCTTGGAGTCCGCGCCTCTACGGCGTTGGTTCTTCAATGGTTTGTTTGGCCCGGAGCACGACAGGACATCCGTCGTTGGGTCGGCACTTGCAGTCCTTGCCAGCTGAGCAAATGCCACAGGCACACCGTGTCTCCTCTTGCCACCTTTCTGCCTCACAGCTCCATGTTCAGCAAGGTCCACCTTGACATTGTCGGGCCTCTACCCTCACCGCAGGGTCACCGTTATCTGTTGACCTGTGTCGACAGGTTTACCCGCTGGCCTGAAGCCTCTCTCATGAAAGACTCGACTGCCGAGGCCGTTGCGTACACGTTCCTGTCCACCTGGATTTCGTGCTTTGGCGTCCCAGAGGATGTCATTACAGATAGGGGACCACAGCTTGAGAGCCACCTCTTCGCAGCTTTCCTGCGCCTCATCGAGACTGAGCGTATACGCACTTCCGCGTACCGTCCGGCAAGTAACGGCCTGGTGGAGCGTTTCCACCGTTACCTCAAGCAAGCCGTGATGGCCCACGGTGACCGTGTGAGCTGGACGGATAGCCTGCCGTCCATCCTCTTGGGCATCCGTGCGACAGCTAAAGTCGATCTTTGCTGTTCGTCGACGGAGCTGGCATATGGATCCCCTCTTTGCCTGCCCGCTGACGTCTTTGCATCTTCACCCGTTCCCTGCACGGACCGACGGACGGTCTGCTTTCCTCGCCCGCCTCAGACAGCTTTCGCAACGCTTCAGTTCACTCCGACCCGAGCAGTAGCATCACCAGCTCCCTTCGTGCCCTCTGAATTGTCGTCGACGCCCCACGTCTTCTTTCGGACGGACCGCCTTCGTCGCGCGCTTGAGCCTCCGTATTGCGGTCCTTACAAGGTTCTCCGCCGTTCACGCAAATCGTTTGTGATCGACGACTACGGCCGGCCTGAATCTGTCTCCATCGACAGGCTGAAGCCTGCCTTCATCGACAACGCTCCTCGCGTTTGTACCCTCTCCGGACCCAGCTTTCCAGCATCTCCTACGTTCGTGCCGGTGAAGCACGTCACCTGGACAGATTCCGTACCCCATGCTAACCGCGATGCTAACCTTCCTGTACCGTCGATGCTCTGAGCGGGGGGTAGCTGTGGTGATTGCCGACGACGAAGCCGGTCAGCTCGCGCCGCCCACGCAGCGCGCCTGAGTGCGAGACCGTGCAGAATAAATCATTCCTTCGTTATTGGGCTTGCTGGTCGGACCTGTCTTTCTTACCTTTAGCTGGGATAGCTTCCCACAGGTGATGGGGTGACCAAGCCTGACTCGACCCTGTGCATTTGTCGCCATGTGACGAAAAGCGTGCACTGCGTCTCAGTCGCTGAGCCATGGTAACGAAGGATGGCGTACACTACTAATGGTAGGTCTCTCTTTCAGGTGCTGCAGCGCAAACTACAGAGCACGGACGGGCCAGCCATCGGAGTGACTGCAGAAGGCGCGTCCGGCAAAAGAAAAGATGTCCTTGGAGTCCTTTCACGTCTTTTGAAGTGAGCAAAGTTGCACTGTTAGACAAACGAGGTTGCTCCAGAGGAAAAACGTTGGAATCGTAAGGTGTCTGGTAGTGATACTGCATGCCTAACTTACCCCAGCTCCAAGAACGAAAGTCTCAATGGGTGTGTTCCAAAGTTTCGCCCGGTGACTGCTGCACCAACTTCTCTCCTATAGTGTTGAACACCTTTACTGGACGGTCGTGTCTGGCATGTTCCCTTCCTTAAAGCAGAAGGAGGAACATAATCTCTTTGTGGAAATCCTTGCGCCACGATTTTTCGGCGCGGCAGTGTAGGTAGGACTTCACGGTCACAGATGGTGCCGCAGAATACGGTTCGGAGCGTCCGTGCACAGCGAGCGTCCGTCAATGGATCCCGCCAAAAGCGGACCCTAATCTCAGACAGGTTCCTGTTCGATAAAAGAGATAGGGCGCAGACTAACTGGTGCATGATGATGAAGGAACGAATAACCGAGAGACACGGGACACGAAGACAAGCACAAGAGTTCTCAAACACAGTAATGATTTAATAACACCCAAACCTCCTAAATACCTAACAACTCCCGGAGGGGAGGGAGAGGGATAAAGGATGGCCTATTTACACTGTTCCCACGTTGCGTTATCGCCACCGTCTCTTTCAAAAGTCTTTTCCACTTATCCCTTTCCCTAGACACAACCACGGTTTCGCTGAAAATGGGCTCACAGTTGCTGCATTGCCGAAGATGCTCAACTAGCTCGCTGGAGATATGGCTCTTTTTTAAGTTGAGCTGGTTTCTCGAAGGCGGTCATTTAAACAACGTCCAGTCTGCCCCACATAACAAAAACCACAACTTAAGGGAATAGAATAAACAACAGCACATGTGCATGGTACAATCGCAGACTTATGCTTTACAGTGCAACCTTTTGGCACGACATTGAATGGAGTCAATCTACTCAACCTGAAGGCATTAGAAAAAAACATTTTCAACCCAAAATCCCTCGCTTGTCTTCGTGTCCTGTGTCTCTCGGTTATTCGTTCCTTCATCAGGTTCCTGTTGTTGACTCCCTGTATGCTCCGTGTGCAAATGCTGCTGTCAGCACTGAAAAAGCGAATAGCAATGATTCACGCTCGTATCATAGTGGTCAGCAATAATGACCAGCATACATCGAATAACCACCGTATGCCCTGTCGTACATGTCACTGATTTTGTTCTCTGGCCTTTGCATTTTCAGAGCGGTAAATCCTATGTATGTGGTCTTCCGTAGTTCTATCCTCGTTTCGGATAAAGGCTGTCAAGTTCGAGCACCCTCACCGTTGCATGGCGCCTCGCCGTCTTTTGTAAGTGTCTGCGCTCATTCTGTGGATACAGACACACGATGGGAGCGGGGGACCTACACAACAACAGGCTCATGTCAAACTGTGCGTATTGTAAATACAGTACACCCTTTGCTGTGCTCTCCGAGTAAAATAGAAGCGCCCTCAATAGCCACGATATCAACGTCACTCACCAAGCGATTGATGAGTGTTGGATAAAACAGCTTGTTAGAGACAGCTTGTAAAATCCTGTTATACACATCTCACGCCACTTGGCTACCGCTTATTTAGGAGTGACAAGATTGCAAAAATGCTGAATTAGAGGATTTCTATGCGGCTTTGAACCGCATCCTCGGCGCTCCCCTTGGGACTGTATTTTCCATCGCGCTCCTACACAACCTCTCCCATGCTATGTACCACCTTTACCTCAGTTCGCCCATCTACCACAAAGAGTTGCCCCGAACGGCTGAGAAGAATGTGCACAATATACAAACCAAATCTACTAAACCAAACCAAATTTTCCAATGTCACGTTATCTGTGCGGCCACAGCCACATACAAAACGAATGTAGACCTATTCTAAACATACTGTAAGTAGTCAATATGCAACCCAACTTTTATGCAGAAAATGTACGGCAAGTATTGCACTTTTTACTTCAAAATTATTTGAAATTTTTAAAATTTTAAAATAGTGCAAAATCTAACTCACTGCAATACTTGTCGTGGATTTTCTATGCCAAACTCGGGTGGTTGAAAAATAATTGAAAGGGAGCAGACAGAGAGAAACAATTTATTTTAATATCAATGAAAACCATCTTGAAAGAATCACTCCGGTGCTTGCGGCTCGACATCGTTGGGCACGACAGTTGCAGAGACAGGTGGCAAGCAAGTTTCCAGGCATCACACCAGATGGCCCCACCGTCATGTCGATACGTGCGAAAGAGAGAGAGAACAACAAAATACTAGCGCCGGGCAAAAATAGCAACACTACAACAAGTCTAAACATGTGAGATCACATACAAAACACTGCTCATCTGGAGGGAAGAGGCTTAAGATGAGCGCTGAGCTAGGAATCGGGGTGCTTAGGCCTAACCGCAGTGCTTGGCCTCATGTTGGTTTACGTGGAACCCAGAAAAAGTATTAGCTGCGGGTAAAAATGCAATACAACACTGCTAATCAAATCTAAACACGGGGCAGTGCATACACTGGTAATGTGGGGAAAAGGCTTCAGACGAGCGAAGAGCTAGGTAGAAGTGCGTCAAGACCAGACACATCGGGAGAAGGCCTAAGGGCTACGGCAAATCACTCGCCTTTCCCCCGCGGCGAGCGCGGAGTGCGTCCGCTCTCATCGACAGCCAAGGCTCAACTAACGTGGCGGAGCGACCGACCGCACGTCTTCTCTCCACGAGAGCCAGCGCACGACTGACGCAAGGGCTGTTCTACGGGTGGCGGGTACGGGGTAGCGCGCGCGCTCTCCTAGCTTTCTCTGCGCCGACGCGCGCTCCTAGCGCCACTTGCGGCGACCTAGAGTGAGAAGTAACATGACCGTACCTGCGAGAGGCTAAGAGAGAAATTAATTCCTGCTCCCTCTGCTTGCCTTGCTCATTGGTCGTGATGTCATCCCAATGTCCCAAGGCTACAGCACTTATTTTCACACGGTGGACGCAACTCCTATGGACAAGGTCCATCTGCAATAGGGCCACAACGTGACATCATTACTTCCTGTCCTAGGCATGCAGCTGCATGGTTCAAGAATGCGTACAGCTGCGCTCTACACAGGAGACCTATTATTTATTGAATCACTATCCCATGATTTTTCTCTTTATCCCACTATGATTGCATAAAAACAGAAAAACTATTGCAGAAAAGCACAAAACATCTGAAATCAGATCACAGCAATTAAGCCCAATGTGACTTACCAAAACCAAGAAAGAACAAAATATCCTAACAAGAAAACCATCAATAACTGATAACAAGGACTAGGTTCACAACAAATCAACCCGCTGTCGACGGGTGTATCCCGTTTGAAACCATTCAAAATAATCTTTCAAAAATACACGCGTAAGTACCCACTGTTAAAAATATATCTCCCAGAATATACGCTTAAAAATAATCGCCAAAATATCTCCGTTTAAATATAAACGCTAAGGAATCCACGGTTAAGAATACAGTCGACCCCCGTTTATCCGGACGGTGCCGTTCCCGGCGAAATCGTCCGGATACCGGGGCATCCGGATAAATGAAACGACCGAATAGAAACGTCCTACAGAGCAAGGTTTAATTAAAACACAGAGATCTCGTCAATGACAGCTGTTACATAGTAGTGTAGGCACTCGATTCCTGCAAACTTTTACTAATTGCATAGAGTTGAGCCACGCTGTTGCGCTGCTCGAAGAATGTCAGTGCGGACGCAAAGTGTCAATGTCGGAGCCTTGTTTCTCACTCGCGTCATCGGCACCGTCTTGCTGCACATCATCGGAGGCAACAGCAACAATCACACAGTCATAGCTGCACACGCGTCATCATCCTTATCATCGTCAACGTAGTCAGAAACCGCAGCATCATCTACGGCAGTCGCAGTGAGCCTCTGCATCAGGGATCGCAGCTCAGCTAGGGAATGTCTTCATCGGCCAACGGGCCGTAAGCAGCAGGCCCTCGGGTTGGAGTTTTCCCCTTTAGAACCGCACAGTGCTCGAGATATTTCCAAATGACTCGACTGGTCAACGTGACCCAACGCACACAAATAGAAAAGGGGGTCATCGTGCACGGTTGTCTCCCTACGGAGGAATGTAGGTCCCTGACGTGTGGCGGGAATAACCCCAACACGGCGAAAAGGGTGACGAAGCGGGGTCAGCGTCTCCTTTTACTCACGGTAGTCCGGATATTTGAAGCTGGATTACAAGAATTTTCGACTTTCATTCCCTGGAATTCTTGTCCGAGTCCGGAAGCTGAAGTCCGGATAAACGAGAACAAAATACATGGAGGAAAATCCGTTCCCGTGCCTTTTGTCAGGATACCGCGGGATCCGGATAAATGAAGTCCGGATAAACGGGGGTCGACTGTATATCGTTAAAAATAAATTGTTTCAGAATCCCCCAAATCCACCCTACAGTTGCTAGAGTCATGTGGTATGGCCCAAATCAAGGTGAACTGCAAGCAAGGGGCTTAACCTAACCTCAAAGGACCAAACTAGCCTGAACTATCCCAAACTTACCGAAACCAAACTAAACTAACCTAACATAACATGATATAACCCGGCGTAAATTGCAATCGGTCCGCCTCCGTGCTAGATGGTGAGGGGACTTTGAAACAGTTTATTTTTAATGGTGGATTATTAAACGGTGATCTCT
Source organism: Ornithodoros turicata (assembly GCF_037126465.1). NCBI lineage: Eukaryota > Metazoa > Arthropoda > Arachnida > Ixodida > Argasidae > Ornithodoros > Ornithodoros turicata. The sequence continues at coordinate 2,362 of NW_026999396.1, read as the reverse complement.
AAGCGGGGATAGTAAGCGGTTTATTTTAGGAGATATACTTTTAACCGTAACCGTGTATTTTTTAAGCGGATTATTCTTGAATGTTTTATTCTTAAACGTTTATTCTTAATGGTGGATTTCGGGGACCTCCCCTGTCCACCACAACAGCAGTCAGGGAGCGCAGAACCGTTCCATCCGAGAGTCAGGCACACAACTGAATAATGATGCTTCCTTTCTGCTGAATAAAGTCGCACATCTAGCCCCATTGCGGTTACTTTCTGAACTAATTTCATCGCAAAATTAAGAATCATGCCAGTGCTACTGATGTCCAGATCAAGGGTGTGTCAGCACTAGCGTCATCGTCAAGACAAGAATGATCAACAAGAACCTTTCTTGTCAAAAAAGAAATATACAGAGCATCAACAAAAAGAAAGCATACATCATAAGACAGAACAGGGCGTGTCACGATATTGCTCAACGAGCACTGTCACCTGACAAAAAATTGCATGACTGCTAGACAACAAACGAAAGCAAGCACGGAGAAAGCACGGAAAGTGGAAAACACAAACTCCACTCCTAATCGTAAATCCGTTCACGGAAGCGCACATCATTAACCAGTGACGAACCGCACATCCGTACCCTGTCAGAGGCAAACTGAATCCCACCGAGGCTACGCTTTTCCACTAATGGCCAACACAATTCCTAGGAACAGAGTTACTGTGTGCCACGTCCACACTCGCTAGTGGCAGAGGAGGAGTGAATCATTGTGCCCTCTGCGGGCCTTGCTCATTGGTCATGATGTCATGCTATTGCCTCAGGGCTACACTGTTTTTTTTTTTCACTAATGCCCAACCCAACTGCTGTGGACAACATCCACCGGGATCGGTAAAGCCGCGGCGTGACGTCATCACCCAGGCATGCATCTGCATGGTTCAAGGACGCGTACGCTCTAGACAGGGGACCTGTTATTTATTGATTCACTATCCCAAGATTATTTTCTTTATTCTACTGTAATGACTGCATAGGAAACAGAAAAAACTATTGCAGAAAAGCACCATGCATGAAAGGTGATTTTAGGAATTAAGCATTTCAATCCCGAAGTCTTACTAAATAAGACTTACCCCCGAATACAGGAAAGAACAAAATATTCTAACAAAGTAACACCATCAATGGATAAATACGATGAGCTCTGAGACATCTCCGTCCCTCCTTGCGGTTACTCTCTGAACTAATTGAATTACAAAATGACAATCGTTCTAGCACTACTTCTGTTTAGATCAAGGGCGTGGACGAACTATCGACATCGTCAAGACAGTGCTTCAACAAGAATATTTCTTGTAAAAAATAAAATATAATAGAATAGCATGTAGATGGAAAGCATGCATCATAAGAAGACAGAATAAGTCTGGGAATGTCAGGATATTGCTCAACGAGCACTGTCACGCCAGCAAAAATCGCATGTTTGTCAAACAACAAGGGGGAAAAAGCCAAAACAAACACTTGAACAAAGTGGAAAACACACTCTCCAGCATCAAACTATTTCTAAACACACATACATTCCTCTTATTCAAAAAAATAGTGCTCATCATAAATCCGACCAACCTCCCATTTTCTGATGCTGCACTTTTCTCCAGCAACGGTCAACGCATTGCTACAGACCGTGAAACATAGAGCCACTGCATGACGTCATCACATCCTGTCTATGCAGCGGAAAGGAAATACCGTCCTTTTATTTAGTGAATCGCAAGGTTATTTTCACTGTTACCTTAAAATTCAAAAAGCACCATGCATCTGATCGGCCCCAAAGGCTTTTCAGAAGACGTCCTTGGTACTGTCAATCGTTAGAATCACAACAGCAGTAAATTACCACTGCTCTTTAAAATATAATTGAGACCTTGGAACATTCAACATCATCACCAGGCTTATGTAATGCGCGGTGTTCAACCCTTCCTATGCTCATATACTCATTGTCTGAGGCTACACCTGCGAGCAAAACGGCGCGGAAGCCTGGGGGCAAAGATCCATTCGCGAACGACGGACGACTAGACAGAACGCCGTTACGGGAACATATATAGAAAACCTATCACAAAAAGGAAAACTATCACAAACTATTACAAAAGCTATCACAAAAAGCCTGTACTATACTCTCAAGTATAATTTTAAGAGCCTTAAAATTCTACTCATTATGGAAACTATAATTTCGGTATTACTAGATCAACCGCTCAAATGTTCTTCTCACTCCCCATTTCAGACTGCCGCGTCCTGTCTTGCAATAAAGCAGACTCACATCCAAGATAATTAATATACACTGAGGGGTAGCGTGCCTCATAGGATTTATCGGCTCGGATACCAGCATTTCTGCTCAAATACTCATACCTGCAAA